>NW_020175387.1:1553684-1639159 GCF_003031525.2 Neophocaena asiaeorientalis asiaeorientalis | reverse complement strand
CGGCGCCCGGCTCACGTGGGCGGGTGGGAGCAGCTGAAGGTCCGCTCCGGATCCCGGGCTGTCCTCTCGCGCGCGGCGCTGGCCAGGGCGGCGGCGGCGGCGGCGGCGGCGAAGGAGGAGGAGGAGGAGGAAGGCGGCTGTGGCAGCGGCAGCGGCGAGAGAAGAGGGGAGGACGGAGGCGGCGTCGGACTGGAGCCGAGCGGCGGCGCGAGCTGCCCGGAGCGCTGTCGTGAGCTCGCCCGCCGGGCCTCCACCCCCGAGCTACACCCTGCCGTGCCCAGCTCTGCCCGCGTCCGTGCCCCCGCGGGGAGCGCGCCGGGGCTGCCCCCCGAATGACGGGCGGAAGGTTCGACTTCGACGATGGCGGCACCTACTGCGGCGGCTGGGAGGAGGGCAAGGCGCACGGGCATGGCATCTGCACGGGGCCCAAGGGCCAGGGCGAGTACTCGGGCTCCTGGTCGCACGGCTTCGAGGTGGTCGGAGGCTACACCTGGCCCAGCGGCAACACCTACCAGGGCTACTGGGCGCAGGGCAAGCGGCACGGGCTGGGGGTGGAGACGAAGGGCAAGTGGATGTACCGGGGGGAGTGGTCACATGGCTTCAAGGGGCGCTACGGGGTTCGGCAGAGCCTGTGCACCCCCGCTCGCTACGAGGGTACCTGGAGTAACGGGCTGCAGGACGGGTACGGCGTGGAGACCTACGGGGACGGAGGTGAGCGGCGTCGCTGGCGGCTCGGCTGCTCCGCGAGCTAGTGCGGTGGGCTTTGCCCAGACTGCGGGGAAGCGGGGAGGACGCGAGGCGCACGTGTCCGGAAACCCGCCAAAACACCTGGGAAAGCCTCCCACCCTCTTCCCGCGCCCGCTCTTCCCGGGAGGGTGCAGTGGGACGCGACTGGTGCGCAAGGGTTGGATCTGACCCGGTTCTTGGAGCGGGCGGTGTGTGCACACCCTGGGGAGCAAGGCGTGAATATACCTGGCCGGCGCCGCGCTGCCACCGGGAGGGAGCGCGCCCGGGAGGGTTGGGCTGGAGAGGGGACGCTGTCACTTGAGCCCGTCACATTACGTTCCTGATCCCTCCCTCTCCCGGGCGGGTTTGAAATCACCACTCCCGTGGAGTTAGAGCGAACGCCCTGGGCTTGTGAGGCTGGCGGTCGCTGCGGACCGCTCCTGGGATTGGTTTCACGTGGAGTCGTATTTCGCTTCTGGTCCTCTAGTAGCCTAAAGATAGAAGCCAGAACCCCATTAACTAGGATGTTGGGGAATTGTTCCTTATCTGAGGTGCTTTTGGAAACCTCCTAGTTATGGGAGTGGAGAGGCCACCTGATGCAGGTGGAATTCGGAGGATGTGGGGGTTTCTTTCTGTTTTTCATTCGGTTTCTTGAAGTATTGGTTTTCCATCAAAAGAAGGTACTCATTGTTGAGCTGCAGATAGCTGGACAAATTATGAGGAAAACACTTTAGAAATGAACAATGGAGTCTACGTTTTAAAAAATACAATGGAAAGGTATAGTTGCTAAGTTAACAGCTACTTTACTCCTGAGAATGGCAGTACGAAATCGCCGGTTTGCACTAAGGTGTAGGACCGAAATGGTATGCTGGCTGTGAGCAAAAATTCACCTTGTTTTAATATTTAAACAATATTTGCAAAAGAAATTTTCTATGTAAGAGGGCAGAGTTCCCTTTTTTTTCCCCCCAACCAGGCAACATATTATTGAAACAGGTATCAAAATCTGATGAATTTCCTTTTGTAATAAACTGAGAAGCATGCATGTCTTATGCTTCGGCAAAATACATTTTCTTATACTAAACATAATCAGTTAGTTGAAGAGGGTTGTAGGAAGCAAGGTCACCTTTCAGGATTCTGCAGCTCAGAGTTGGAGGATATTAAAGGGATCCAGTTAAAAGTTCCTCCAGCCCACGGCAACCCCAGTCAGGCCACTGCTTATATAAAAGCTTATACAATTTGTACACTTCACTTACTCAGAACAGTTGGGCCGTGTTTCAAATGCAAAACGGCAGAATGGTAGGATTTGCTAAAAAGGACATCTTTTCATCCTACAGTATAAATGAAGGATATGGTTCTCATGGATTAAAGGCCGGGTGCTGGGGGGGGGGAACTTACTCTAATACTTGTATATGGGCTGCATGAGTTTCAAGTTCCACGGTAATTAGGGCCCTTAAATGTTCTGAATGGGCATAGAGTGCCTTAGGTTGACAGCCTTACAAACATGTTAGCTTGTGATTGGATTTTATTGGAGGCCCCGGGTCTACAATATAACTAAATTCCATGCTCGAAAGTTGGAATACAAAACTTATCTTTCAAATGTGTGCATTATTTTATAACCTTTCAAGAAGGCCATGGATAGTTCTTTTACCACAGTATTTGGAAGGCTAAAAATAAATGTCTTCTTTCAAAGTTACTACTCATTAAACAAAATCTCTTGGTTTAGAGTATTCACTATACCTAGCATATGTAGCACAGTAAAGGTCCTCTATGTATGTGCTGTGGAAGCTCAAATAAGTGTCTAGGATGAGTGTAGATAATCAGCATCTTGTTTTAAAACTAACTTTTAAAAGAATTTTTTTAAAACCGCAAAATTTGGCATCACTGTAGGACTGTGGTTCTTTTTCTACCAAAAACAAATCTAATATGCTACCAATTAGGAAGGGGAGAAAAAACTCTTAAAAAATCACTATTGCATTCCTACTCTGTGTTTTTCTTTCGTATGCCAATCAGTTAATTAGAAAGTCCTGAATCATAAAATGGGGGTCTAAATTGAAGTGTATTGCTACAACTTATTTCATACAAAGATTTTGGCCAAAACAGGACATATCACTTCCCCTATTTTTACTTTTTGCCTCTGCACCCCAAGTCCATCCCTAGCTACCCTTTCAGACCTAGGGAAAATCTGATTCCATGGATTTTGTGGTGGCATTAAACTAGAGGAAGGAAGCCATAATTCCATTGTCAAGTATCACTCGGTTTATTTTATTAGTGATTTGTGTGTGAAGTGTTACTGAACTAGAAACCCCCTGAATATTAAGAATAAATTAGTACCATGCTCATGAAATCCAAGTCTAGGTGCCCAGAATATTTGGTGCAAATTCTGATCCTGCTGTGGTTCCTTTTTTCACCTGTCGTGAAGCTATTGAAAATATCTAGGAAGACACATTGTTTTGTTGATTATGTGCATACTTGCACGTGCACATACCCATTCGCAGCATGTAGATTTGAGTTTGGCATAATAAAGTCTAAATTTGACTGGAATTCTTTCTGAACTGGATGCCTTCCACTACAAGCTTATTTAGTGAAAATGGCCATATCTAGAAAATCAGCTCCCAGATACGGAATCATAGAACATAACTTCAAACCCATGATCTATATTTAAGGGATTGCGAGGAACTAATTAGCACTTTATTTGGGCAGCAGGGAGCAGGTGGAAACCATAAAGAACTAGAGGCCCTTTTTTTGCTAGGTTCATTGACTAAACTAAACCTGTTTTAAATTTCAGATGAGCCACTAACACTTTGACTGTAAATTGGTTTCTAGCCATTCTGTGGAGGAATTCTTCCATATACTGTTCCTCAACAGAATAGGATGGGAATATAGCCAATGCCATTGTTCTGCTTCTCAACTGGACAGTTAAGCAACAACCTAAATTTCTAATTATTGCTGTTGCCTTAAACCACTTAGAGTTTTCAAGCAATACGTCGTTGGAAATTCTAAATACTTTTTGGAGATAGCAGTTTAAGGAAACTAGCTGTTAATTTCCCTTCAGTGTTAGGAATTCCTAAGACTGTATGGTTGCATTTTAAAAGTGTAAATACTTCTTGATATCAAACAGTATGTTGGAAGTTGTTCTAGCAAAATTAACTTGTCATTATGTAGAAGGATACAATTATAGCATTCCTTGCTTATTTAAACAACGTATTTAAAAATAAGGTAGTTTTAGTGCGTGTAAGTCAGGTTGTATAACTTTTATCTTAGAACTTAAAATTTTATCTATCAGGAAAAGGGAAAGTAAGTTGCAATTTCCTAATAATTCATTTCCTTCCCTGTTAAAGAAATAATTATTAAGGAAATAATTCGGTTCCCTTCCCTCTTTGGAGATGGCTAATATTCAGTAGAAAGCTTCCTGATCTGAAATGTTCTATTTGACTATCTTATCCTTTGGGGTTTATGCCCACCTCCTCAGAAGTTCTTAGGTGTCAGGTTAAGATGTTAAGACCTACCCAGAATATGACATTCACAGTACCAGACCCACTTCATATTTCATTGTCTCCCTGCTACTGTCTATTTATATACCAAAAATATATCAGAATGAACAGAAAGCGATGGTAGTCTTGAAATTAGTCAAAACTTTTGACTTTGGAGCCATTATGGCTTTAACTTTTAAGTGCAATAATCAGCCCTTGTTAACACGATGATATAAAACTATAAGCAGCACTTCTCGGTATTTTAAAAATAACTATGCCATGCAATAGAAATCTTTTCACAGCAATATAAAATGGCAAGGTAGCTCGGTATAATCAGAAACTGAAAGAAGTCAAGACAGACTGTTATCATGATTGGTGTTCTGTGATATTGTGAGTTAGGAATAATAAAGAAGTAATTACATCTTAAAATTTCTACATAGCTTCTTTTGGGGGATATTTTAATTTAAAATTTTCCTTTAATTAAAAGGAAATGAACTTGATGTAGAAGAGAAAATTCTAAGTTCCCTAATCTTAACATTCAGTTCCTCCTAAGGTTATTTAAAAAGCTGCTCCAGATTAATTTTTAAATGTCTCTGCTAATTTATTTAATCGAAAAACTTACTGAAAACAAATGCTTTCGATTAGAGATTATCCTTTTCCTGAGAAGGCATAATATTCATTGAAAAAGTGATCTGGTGTCAGCAAAGTTTTAGTGGACACTGTAAAGCACGCCTTTGCCCTGAGATGAATTCCGTAATGCTAAGTGTGGAAGTTTTCCTCTGGCCTTATCTCAGTTTTCCCAAAGGTAAACAGTGCACGCTTTTTAGCCACCACAGCTGTATACAAAAAGCCTACATACAATTACAGAAAAGGTCTGGGCACAACATCTCAGGGACGGGATTCACAAATGGAATTTTAAAAGCATCCCTAAGAGTTGACTTGGCAATGTGCGGGATTGCACCTTGGGCCGCCGGGCCTGCGCGCAGGGCTCTAGCCGTGCGCGCCCCGCGCTCGCAGGCGCCAGCGCCCCCTCGGCCCCAGACTTACGCTGTGCTCTCTTGCGGTCTCTCGAAGGTACCTACCAGGGCCAGTGGGCCGGCGGCATGCGACACGGCTACGGCGTGCGCCAGAGCGTGCCCTACGGCATGGCCACGGTGATCCGCTCGCCGCTGCGCACGTCGCTGGCCTCGCTGCGCAGCGAGCAGAGCAACGGCAGCGTGCTCCACGACGCCGCGGCAGCCGCCGACAGCCCGGCCGGCAGCCGCGGGGGCTTCGTGCTCAACTTCCATGCAGACGCCGAGCTCGCGGGCAAGAAGAAGGGCGGCCTCTTCCGCCGCGGCTCCCTCTTGGGAAGCATGAAACTGCGCAAGTCCGAATCCAAGTCCTCCATCTCCAGCAAGCGCAGCTCGGTCCGCAGCGACGCGGCCATGAGCCGAATCAGCTCAAGCGACGCCAACTCCACCATCAGCTTCGGCGACGTAGATTGTGATTTCTGCCCGGTGGAAGACCACGTGGACGCCACCACCACGGAAACCTACATGGGCGAGTGGAAGAATGACAAGCGCACCGGCTTCGGCATCAGCGAGCGCTCCAACGGCATGAAGTATGAAGGCGAGTGGGCAAATAACAAGAGGCACGGGTATGGCTGCACCGTGTTTCCCGACGGCTCTAAGGAAGAGGGAAAATACAAAAATAATATTCTGGTCCGTGGAATAAGGAAGCAGCTTATACCAATAAGAAATACAAAAACTAGGGAGAAGGTGGACAGAGCGATCGAAGGCGCGCAAAGGGCAGCCGCCATGGCGAGAACCAAAGTGGAAATAGCAAATTCAAGGTATGTACGCACAGGATGGGTGGTTCTGCCCGGGTCCTTCGCAACAGTGGAATATCAAATAATGTGTTTGTCAGTCCTTTGGTGACATCACCAAATAGGTTCTACAACTGCCGGAATCAAAGGTGGAAAATGATTAAGCCCAATAGAATGAGTCAGAAACGTACCTGCACTCTTCTGAAACTTTCTGCCCTCAAAAAATGTCAAAGGCATATTGCGGTTCCCTTCCTCATATAAATTACTTCCCTAATACTGAACGTGATGGAGTTGACTCAGAGCCAGAGCCTGTGTACATTTCCCAGAGTCCAGAAAGTTACTTTTTTTAAGAAAGAAAAGTACCCCTGAAATACTTCCAGAGGGAGCACAGTGCTTTTGTGTGCTGCAAAGAAAATACCATCCACATGGAAACCCACCTAGTGTAGGTGAGTCCCTTTATTCTAATATTAAAGTTGGAGGTGTGTACAACTCTGCCTTAGAAAATTATCCTAATTTATAGCATTCAAATTCTGTTTATTGATGCCTTATAGGTGAGATTGGTTTTGAGAAACTCACCAGGATTCAGATAAGGCAGAAATGTAAAGCTACATGACAGAATCCAGCAGACATTCTTTGAACAGCAAAGCTTACCTACATGGGAAAGGCAGGGTGACCGAGGCTCAGCAGAATCCCCCCATTCTATGCAAGAAAGACTAGATCACTGGTATATTGAAAGGAAGGGGGTGGGGAGAGCCTGACAAAGACAGATGGGACTGTCAGTGTGCCAAGGTTAAAAGAAAGAGTGGCAGAGGAGGGCTGGAGTGAGTAGGACACAGTGGTGAATAGTAGATTGAGAAGTGAGGTATATGTGGGCACGCCCCTGAAGTTCTACCCATGATAGCCAGGTTCAGGCATCCAACCAGGGCATGGAGAAACGGACTGGCAATAGAATTTTACTAGGGTTGGATGTCATATGTTAATCAAAAAAGAAAGCGGGACGGTTATACGTGGAAAATTTTATTCTTAGGCTCATTTGAGCAGGTACTGACTGGCCCTAGTTTCCCGTGATTTGAGACATAATGTTTATCGTAGAACATTAAAAACACTTGTCCTGCTTCAGTACTATCCTCGCATTGAAGTAAACCTCCTTGTGAAACCACGAACTCTTAGCATGTCTTCAGGTTTTTATTCTTACCATTAAATTAACGAGCCCTCCCTTTTCTTTGGTGGAACCATGTGAAAATTCTGATGTTCAAACTTTTCGATGTACAAAAAATGGCGATTTCATATTGTTCAACTTAATACTTCTAGACTTCTGAAATTTTTTTTAAAAATTAATTTATTTATGGCTGTGCTGGGTCTTCGTTTCTGTGCGAGGGCTTTCTCCAGTTGTGGCACGCGGGGGCCACTCTTCATCGCGGTGTGCCGGCCTCTCACTATCGTGGCCTCTCTTGTTGCGGAGCGCAGGCTCAGTAGTTGTGGCTCACGGGCCTAGTTGCTCCGCGGCATGTGGGATCTTCCCAGACCAGGGCTCAAACTTGTGTCCCCTGCATTGGCAGGCAGGTTCCCAGCCACTGCGCCACCAGGGAAGCCCTGAAATTCTTTTTTTTTTTTTAATGCCCCTATTTTATGGCTGCTGTTTACTTCTGAGTGTCTGAAACGCTAATTGGAAAGTGGAGGCAGTCTTGGTTTTGTATTATTTTTAGATGTATATGATATTAAAGTGTTCAAGATTTCCATGTTTATCCCAAACTAACCCAATTTTAAAGTTAATATTGCTCGTTAATTGGCGCAAACTTTCAAGAACAGTCTCTCCTATCTGCTGAGCATCTTTTATGGTAGATCATGGTTTTCTCTGATCACCAGGCATTGCGTCTACTTGCTTTTTACTTTGCTTGTAGATAGGATACTTGGCACATCTAACCTTGCCAGCTTCCATGGCCCTCTGATAACTTTTAGAGCGAATTGATATACTTTTTGTTAGGCCCTAGTGTCTAATTTGAAATGTGCTCTTGGATTCTTCCTTTTTGTTTTCACCTAGTGATAATACTAGAGGTAATTCAATCTTGGCAGGTGGAAGATAAACCTTTACGGGACATTCTAGCAAATACCTTTCTTATGCTTGCTTTAATTATTGACTTTTATGATTAAATTGGAGGAACCTACATAACGAAAAGCTGTGATGCAGAGATCTCTGATTTTTACCGGTATCGTAAAACTCTTATCCAAGTTCTAGGCACAGTCTCTCTGTTGAAAGTCCTTTGGGGTGGTATTATGTAGTTGGGAGTAGTGTGTTATAATAGTTTATAATTAACAGACATTGTGCTCGCTTCGGCAGCACATATACTAAAATATAATTAACAGACATTTAGCTTGAGAGCTTGTACTTCTAGCTAGTTAACGCCTTCATAAAGATTTCACTTAGCTGCTTACAAAATGCTCAGTTGATTATGCTTAGTGATGTAAGCCTGTCACAGGTCAAATATACTGCATGATTCCACTTATAGGCGAGATCTGTAATGGTCAAACGCATAGAAACAGTAAAATGGTGGTTGCCAGGGCCTGAAGGGAGGGAGAAATTGGAAGTTGCTGTTCCAAGGTATAAAGCTGCAAGTTGAATCGTTCTACAGCTCTCTACAACATTGTACCTGTAGTTAACGATACTGTAGTGTGTGCTTAACGTTTTAACAGGGTAGATCTCACGTTAAGTGTTCTTACCACAAGGAAAAAAACACTGTTTTGATGACATGATAGGCAAAAAAAATTCTTAACGCCCGATTAACCTTTTATATTTCACTTTCACTGGTTTAGTGTCTTTCCAGATTCCTTGCTTTAATGACTACTTCAGATACAGAGTTTTGCAACTTGCTCAGTCCTTCCTGACCCTTCTAGCAGTTGTAATTAATGGTTTTTGCTTTTATTAATGGTTTTAATTTAATGGGTTTTGCTTTTAAAAATATCAAAAGTTTAAGAACATAAAGACACTCTTCCCCTTCCCCTGCCCCAGTGATGGCAGAATAAGAACTAGAAAGTAGACTCCTGGCAGCGGCCACTGTTGAAATCACTAGTTCAACATTAGCAACAAAGGGAGATGATCTGTCAATGGTTATTGACCACTTCAGATTGCCTCCCTGATAGTGTTATTATTGTATCACTGTTATTTTTTATGCTACAGAGATCTTTGTTTGTTTCTGAAATCCCAGGGAAATGGATCCGCTTTTTTTTTTTTTTTTTTTGCTGTACGCGGGCCTCTCACTGTTGTGGAGCACAGGCTCCGGACGCGCAGGCTCAGCGGCCATGGCTCACGGGCCCAGCCGCTCCACGGCATGTGGGATCCTCCCAGACCGGGGCACGAACCCACGTCCCCTGCATCGGCAGGCGGACTCTCAACCACTGCGCCACCAGGGAAGCCCTGGATCTGCTTTTGTACCATCACCTTATTTTATCTGGAAACAAAGCCTAGCTTTGAGGGAAAATAATTACCTTCTGTGAAGATGTCTCCTCAGGGAAATCAGGAGACATGGAACCAGCCATCTTCGGCCCAGAGATTCAGGAAAACATGGTAGATCTGTGGATCTTTCCTTTACTTCGTTGCAGACGGAGTGGTTTATCTTCCCAGTAAACACAGGAGGCTTATTTCTGAAGGCTTATTATGGACCCCTGTTTAATTCTTATAGATCAGGGAATATGAGGATGACAGAGAAGAGGTAGTAGATGGTAGAAATAATGCAGTAGAATCAGTAGTTACTGAAAGTTTCCTAGCTAGTTTGGCTAGCACTCGAAGAGTTAAAAGTTTGGCTAGCACTCAAAGAGTTAAAACTTTATAAAAATTTTTTAAAAAGAGTTAAAACTTTAAGGGATGCTAATAATTTGCCGACTCCTATAACCTTTCTTTAGGTGTCTGTTCTAATTCCAAAAGTTTATATGATTTTATGTTAATAAGATTTTTAAAAAATATTTTGTTCTCCTCTTGTCTTGGCCCAGAGAGTAAAAATCATCACATGGGATTGAGAAAATGTCTCCACCTTGTTTTTTAAGAAATGTGCAAGAGAAAGGGGAGCAACTCTGAACATTTCAAGCTCCTCATTTTCAGAGGCAGAGACTGAGGCTCTGCCCAAGGTCACCCCACTGTCCCTGTCATTTCAGTCATTTTTCTCATTTGGTCATTTTTTACTCCGCTAACTCTTGTCTCCAATAATTCCTTAAGACAGATGTTCAAATGACTGTTCCTTGAGAAAAATATTTTAAGGAGGGATTTTAAGGTGAGGCATTTGGTTGAGGCATTTAAGTGACCCTTTGAGAACCACACTTCCGTGGAAACGAATAGATAATTTAGGGAGGGGTGTAGACAGAGGAAGAGCTTTGTAGAATCTGGGCCTTAGAAGGAGTAGTTATGCTAAAGGGTGGAAGAGGTGTGTTGAAAAGGATGGGAGAGCTCTGGCCTAAAGCATCTGAGAACCACAGGTATTTATTTATACTTCATTGTTATCAGATTAGAAGAAAGAAAACTAAGAAGGGAGGATAGAGAGGAGTGGGATAGTGACCCTTACTCACTAACTCTGTGGCCAGCCTCACTGCAGCTAGTTGGGTGATGGGCTGGGAATCCCCCAGGACCACTGTGAAGTGTCAGTGGTGGGTCAGGCTGACGAGTAGGGTGGAGCTGTCTGCTCCCAACCTCTCCCCCACCATTAGTGCCACTTCAGGTGGTAACGGCAGCACTAGACAGGGAATGTGCTGTCCCCTGCCCAGCCCTGCTGTGCTTGGGGGATGGAAGCAGCCAGATAGCACGTGGAGAACTTCAGCATCAAGGGATCGGGTGAGCTTGCTCTGTCCGTTTGCAGAACCAGAGACTGGATTCCCTGTTTGCCAGTTTGGGACTTACATATTAAAATGACAGGGTTTTTTTTTTTAACCCTACAGGAAAAATATATTTCCCATACTTCTCTTTTAAAAAGGTACATTCCAATTTCATGGCACTCTCCCCCTTTCCTCCATGCCCAGAATGACTCAGCCACTACAGCTTTCCTTCAGGGGAGTCTTTGCTCACCCCTCCCTCTGGCTGGTACCCAGGCCCGGCTCCCCTGGCCAGCCCCTCGGGCTGCTCCCCACTCTGGTTTAGACATAGAGCCTCTTCACAGAGGGTTTCCCCACCCCTGCCCCTCCCACCACACCCCCTCAGTCCAAATCCCCCCGTTAGTCTAAATCGTCATTGTATTTCAGTATGTTTGTGTAATATCTCTTTCTCCAGCTTCGACTGGAGAGCCAGGCCCCGAAGGCAGCTGGGCTCACTTCTGTATTACCAGCAGCTAGTTGAGATCAGGGCACTTTTATAAGAGCTCTAGTAAATATTTGATGAATGAGTGAATCACATCCTCACTACTTTGGGTACGTACACTGCCAGTGTTTCTAATTCCATTTTGCCAGACATTTTTAAACCGCAGTTCTCAGACAGGAAACCTAGCTCTCACGGTTCATCACCCTGTAATCTGGCAGTAGTCAAGGAAGTGCAGAAAATGCAAAAGTATGTGTTAGAGGTGCCCTTTTCCCTAATTAGGTCAACGTCATTAAAGTGTCAGAACTAAAGCATAGCCAGGGAATAACAGCTTCTAGTTAAGCCAAAATGTTAATTCCATTCGTCATGAGCTGGTCCAGTGATACCTGTGAGTGTCCGATAAGAGACTTCCAGGAAGTCAACTTTTACTAACTACAATAACATTGGCCTATCCTACTTAGTTGACATCACCAAAATTTGTGATAAGTCAGAACATAAGAGCTTATTGTCTTTTTAAAAATCTGTTTGCTGAATATTCAGCTGTCTGTTTCCTTTTGAAAGGTTTTCTTGTCCAGCCATTTTTTTGGGGTCATTTTTCTTTAGCTCAAATAATAACGTTCAGTGGAACAGTCCCTCACAAAATTACTTGACTACATTCACACCTATTAAAGCCCAAAGTCAGCCATGAGCCAGTGCACTTTATGGATCCAAATTAAACTTATTACCACCAATTTTAGGTAAAAGCTCAATCTGCCGAGTTATTGTAAAGGGCAAGGAATCTGAGGTCCTTAAATTCTGTTGGATAAAAGGTTTCTCTTTCTCTTTTGAAAATCGATATTATTATAGTTTATATTTTATCTTTATTTCTTTTCTGTAATATTAGTGGCTGTATCACATCTTTAAAAACAATTTTAGGTTACCTTTTCCATGAATGTCTTTGTTTCTTCTACTGGGGCCCTGGTTAATTTTCAACTATTAGCACAAGTGATTTTTCATAGGAAGGCGGACTTCTTGTCATGCCTCATAAGTCACTTTAATGAAGAGACTGTTAAGTAAGTAAAGAAATTTGAGGGGTAAATCACCTAAAATGTGGGAATTTATGGCTGAGAAGGGCATCAGTTATTTTTTTTCAGTTGTCTCCCGTGTTCTTCCATATCTGCCTTTGCTGCCTGTCGCCCTTTTCCACCTGCTCTCACCAGCCTATGAGCAGATTCCAGAGGCTTGGTTAAAGCACTCAGGCCTTGAGGTGCGGAAAAGCTTCTGTGTGTGGGGGCTGACGTTTGCCTTTCTCTTCACAGGAGGGTTGTTTTTTTTTGTTTGTTTTTTTTTTTTTTTTGCGGTACGCAGGCCTCTCACTGTTGTGGCCTCTCCCTTTGCGGAGCACAGGCTCTGGACGCGCAGGCTCAGCGGCCATGGCTCACGGGCCCAGCCGCTCCGCGGCATGTGGGATCTTCCCAGGCCGGGGCACGAACCCGTGTCCCCTGCGTTGGCAGGTGGACTCTCAACCACTGCGCCACCAGGGAAGCCCCAGGAGGGTTGTTTTAAGGGTTGAATGAAAGAGTGAGTGTCATGGGACTTTAACCTGTAAATCCCTACGTCTAGTTAATGTTTTAGAAAACGTGTCGATCCTACAAGTACCATTCCCAAAAGTGAAGGTTGATAGAAGACCAAGAAGCCAGCCTGAGATGGAGGTAAAGATGGAAGCAGGAAGGGAAGGAAGGCTTGGAAAGCGGAAATAGGGCTAAGCCAAAGGAACGGAGTTAAGTCCACCAGGCTTGACCACCTGTGTGCAGACGGGTGTGTCCAGACTCACCCCTTTCCCAGCCTCAGTCGGTGTGGAGTCAGTATATTGTCAACAGGCAATTACATTTTTTAAGACTGAAGAGAAAATGAGTAAGGAAATGGCCCCGTGTGTTTCTATCAAGCTAGGCTGGGGTCCTGATCCTGAAGACAGTGGAGGATAACAAAGACTTCATCTTCATATTGTTTGGATATATTAGTGTCGGTCACCATTACCCTTTACGTGTGTTGTGGTTTCTGTATTGTGCATCAAAGTTTGAAGTACATGTTTGTCGTTTTTACCAAAGATTGCCCATTTCCCGTGGGAGCAAGTGAGGCACCCGCTCTAATTTCCTCACCTTCTTCTCCAGGCTGTTGAAAGAAAGACATGCTTCTTCCTATCACGGGGCCCAGGACTTCTTAAGGGGCCACGCAGTCACTGAGAATTCTGTGGGTGTGTGGAGAGAACAGCTGAAACCACAAAGATAACCTAGGCGTCAGCCCTGTCCTGCCCCTGAGCAGGGGGCAGAGCTTGGCTATAACGCTCGTCCAGAGGCTGAACTGGGAAGACGGAGAAAGCCCTTGCTCTGCTCTTCCTTCTCCTTCAGCTCTGATGTTATATCACCTGGTGGCTTAACAGGTCATTAACACATGAAATGGGAACACATTGTATCATGAGCACCTTATAAAATATTCTTAGGCCATCTCGTTTCTAAATATATTTCTTTAAAAAAATTCTTCAGCCAGCCCTCCCAGGGCCAGGCCCATTCAGAAACCCTGAGGCATTGAGGCGAGCCTGAGTTTTAGTGATTAACAGGTAGGTCCAAGCAATACAGATTTAATGAAACTCAGTCTTGGGCCACCATGATGGGAGAACCACACAGGTATCCAGGCTCTAGGGCCATTAGAAGCATTCCTTTTTAAACCCTGAACCGTGTAGGCGTGGCTCTCCGCTTGGAACAGGGAGGGCGAGGAGAAGATGCCGGACATGGTAGGAGTGGCACGAGTGGCACGTGAGGTCATAGTCAATTCTGCAGAGACCTGCTTGGTGGAAACCGGCTGTGAAGACTGGAGGGAAAAAAACAGTCCAGGGCGATGATATCCTAGGCTTGGGGGACACACGTTGGCCGGGTTTTAACTGCAGAAATCTGAGTTTGCTCCAGACAGTCCAGATTTCGGCAGATTCCATCTCATTTAGCTGTGAAATATGACACCTTCCTGATGTAGTCAATGTGGAGCATTAAGGCA
Organism: Neophocaena asiaeorientalis asiaeorientalis; assembly: GCF_003031525.2. Taxonomy (NCBI): domain Eukaryota; kingdom Metazoa; phylum Chordata; class Mammalia; order Artiodactyla; family Phocoenidae; genus Neophocaena; species Neophocaena asiaeorientalis. The sequence goes on along the minus strand of NW_020175387.1, from coordinate 1,624,857 downwards.
GCCGCTACTTTTCACGACAGCTTCGACGTAGTGGAAAGCACCCCGCTAAAACTGTTCTCCGGAAAGGCGGAGGTGTGATTGGGTTCAGGCTCCATCCCGTGTGCTCCATAGGAACTTCGGCTTTGCCCTGGAGAAGCTCTGCTTTGGGGCCAGGGGCAGGGTTCTGTGCGCATGCTAACCGAGCGGGGAGGCGCCTGCGAGCGGCAGCTGCCAGGCACCCTGCTCACAACTTTCCATCATGGATTAAGCTGACTCTACCAATCTCACTTTACTCAAGACACCAAACTGGACGCTTGCAAGACTGGTGCCTTGCAAATCTTTGAGATGCTTTTCTTATTATAGATGAAATATGAACATTGTGTTTAGGAACGGGATCCAACAAATGCCAAAGGTATTTATGTAAGTCACTCAGCCTTAGTCCAATGGCCTCTTGGGACTACAACCAAATCAGCTTTTAATAATTTTGCCCTTTTGTTTCAGTGGGTGTTTCACGTGTATTTGTATAATATGCTCAATTCAGAATAAGCTGCTTTATCAGAAATTTAATTAATGTGTAAGGAATCAAGATTGCCTCGAAAATAGTACAGCTCTTTGAAGTCAAATCTTCTTAGGATTTCCCTGTGCGCCAAAAGAAACTTGTTCACGCCAAGTACAATACAATTAATTTTTAATTCACTTTCTAGTATTTTAAAAATGATCCGTTGTGCCAGAGATTAACAAATCATTTTGTTATATTTTTTCGTTAGCGTCTAAAAACTTATAAATGAGGTAAAGTTTTTTGCTAAATTTTACAGTATCAAGTCAATCAAATTTTGAGCTCAGTTGCTTGGTCTAAGTGTCCCTCTCAGTTTCATTTTTTTTTACATTGGTGAGGGAGCTTTTTGGAATTAGGATTTCAAGATTTCATACATATACTTCCATCTATTAGGGGAAAGGTCTGAGATTCATAGGGGGAGCCTCTTAGTCAAAACTTGTTGAGAAGTTAAAGTTTAGGGTTCAAGAGCGAGGATGGTGGGGTGTCAGATGATGGGGCTCCACCCACCCTCCACCAGCCCTAGTCACTTGTTCACACCCCCTCCGGCTCATCCCAGTGATTTCAGAATCAGTTGAGCTATGGACTGACAGGCTCCCTTGCAAAGATGCAAATGCCCTGACAGTGCGGTACCTTTAGCCCTTATCTGTCGTCTGTTAACAAGTTAGTTAATAGTCTGGCCTGGATTCCCAGAGAAGACAGCCCATTTTATAAGGTTTGCTTCTTATCTCAGTGAAATATTAATTCCAGTCACTCACCGATTACATACTTTGTAAATGTAAAATTATGATTAGGACCTAGTCCTTTCTGTCATAGCATCTGGTTGGTACAGATTGAAAAAGCAGTTACCTATTGGATGATAGGCACCTTCTGTGAGTTTAGTTAGCACACAGGAGGAACTTAATCATAGGCTGGGGCTGGAGGCAGTGGTAGCGAGTGGTAGCAAGCTGGGAACCAAAGGATGGGTAGATGTTTTCCAGAAGAAGGTGGAGGATGGTGCAGAGGACAGTGGCACTCGTGTATTTGGGAGGCTGTAAAGTGTTTGGTATGGCTGGAAAATAGGGCGCTAGGTGGCGGTTGTTGAGAGATGAAGTGGAGAAGTAAGCAGGGGGCTCACTGACCTATAAGGAATTTAGGCGTTATCCCGAAGACAGAGGAGACCTGTTGATAGTTTCAGGCAGCAGAATTACATGATCAAGTATTACAAAGATCACTCTGTTTGCAGGTGGTATAGAGATTGGCAAGTGGAAGGGGGCAGGCAATAAAACTGGAGACAGGTTAAGTAGTAATCGGCTGACCAGTAATCTAGGTAAGAGCCCATGGGGTGAGCTAAGCAGTGGCAGTGGAGGTGGAGAAGAAGTGAATGTATGGGCGAGAGCCTCCCAGGCAGACTCAGTAGGACTTAGTTGATGGTGTGGTGAACCAGAAGAGTCAGTGACTCGGGTTTCTGGCCTGGACAACTAGAAGGATGCTGGTCCTGTTTATTGAAACAAGGGACCAGGGAGGAAGGTACAGGTTTAAAGAGGAAGATGAGTTTGGATTTTTGCTTGTTTGTTTGTTTTGTTTTTTTGCGGTACGCGGGCCTCTCACTGTTGTGGCCTCTCCTGCTGCGGAGCGCAGGCTCAGCGGCCATGGCTCACGGGCCCAGCCGCTCTGCGGCATGTGGGATCTTCCCGGACCGGGGCACGAACCCGTGTCCCCTGCATCGGCAGGTGGACTCTCAACCACTGCGCCACCAGGGGAGCCCGGATTTTTGACTTCTTAAATTTTGAGATGTCCAAAAGACAAAAGGGGCGGTGGGCCTGGAACTCGGAAAGATGTGTACTGTATGTAAAGAGCTCAGACGGTAACCCTGAGGAACAGTGGCATTTAGGAGCCCTGCCACGAAAGAGGAATTCCTGTACATGATACGAGACACAGCTGTTTTTTAAGAGGTACCAATAAAGCAGTTCTCACATCAAGTGCTTGGGAATCTGTTGCCTTATGACAATGTAATTCAGGTATCAGAATGTCCCTTCTTGAATTTGTGAAATTATGCTTTCTAAGATTTGTGCTCAAGGGACATACCCAGCGAGCAAGATAGATCTGTTGGCCTGTTTCTTTCTTGGCAATGCACGGGAACAAAATATCACTATCAGAAATTATTATGCTAAAGAAACATCATTTGGCAAACGTTTATTTAGTGCCATCTCTGTCCAAACATGGCACTAGGCCCTAGGAATACAGAGATGAATAAGAAACAGAACGTGTTGGTAAGACCAGATAGGCTGGCGGGTTCCTGTGCAGCAGGACAGGAGCTGGGAGCGAGGCGGGGCTGCAGGCTGGAGGGGCCCACCTGGAAGCACATAACCCAGCCTGGGTGGTTTGTTGCAGACCGCTTCCCGTGCTCTTTGCACAAGCAGCTCCCTCTGCCTGGAATGGCCCTCCCTGCCAGGCCCCTTTCCTTTGCCTAACCCCTGTTAGTCTCTTGTGACCACTCTCAAGATGCACAGCGGGCCCAGACTAAATTAAGAAAACTTAAGAAAATGTCTCTTCAGATATGTAATGTCACCCCTAACAACAGGAATGTAAAGTAACGGAAGAATGTAAAGTACAGAAGAATTTTATAATGGGAAAGGGAAGATAACTGTGCTTTCTTTAAAAAATATTAAACTGTTAAAATACTTAAATTATTTTCATTTAAATCACATTTTTTAATTTAAATTAAGATTTCTGCCTAGAGTCTGTAAGATGATTTTTTTTTTTTTTTAATGTGTTTTTTTTTTTTGCGGTACGCGGGCCTCTCACTGTTGTGGCCTCTCCCGTTGCGGAGCACAGGCTCCAGACGCGCAGGCTCAGCGGCCATGGCTCACGGGCCCAGCCGCTCCGCGGCATGTGGGATCTTCCCAGACCGGGGCACGAACCTGTGTCCCCTGCATCAGCAGGCGGACTCTCAACCACTGCGCCACCAGGGAAGCCCTGTAAGATGATTTTTGACGGTAGCAGGAATCTCACTAGCAGCCTTTGGATACGGAAACGCCAAAGGTAGCTGTTTAGCAGGTAGTGAATTTTTTGGCAGTGTTTCCAGATATGGAAGCAGTGTAGACACTCTAAACGGTTTCCCCGTGTATATCATGCATCAGTGCAAGCGCCCTTCCCCTTTTGCTCTGAGGAGAGCAATTGGGGCGCTGCCTTTTAGCCACGTGCAGACAGACATGTCTTGAGTGGTTACCTGGTGCCTGGACCTGTGCTGTGGGCTTGTCATCTGTCATCTCACCTAATCCCCACGGCAACTCTGTGAGTAGGTAGGAAACTGAGGTATAGAAAGGTCACAAAACAAGTAGGTGACGTATCAGGGGAGGATCCCAGGCAGTATAACCATCGGGGCCCAAGGCTTTAACCTCCACGGGATTTTGAGAATTGGGGTAGGATTTTTTTTTTTTTTTTTTCTTTAACCCACATCCTCTCTCGGTTCCTAAAGGAAGATCTGTCTGGAAGCAGAATTATTTAGTCATATACTTCATTTGCCACTGTTTCCTTTAACAGACATTATTCATTCAACAGCCACAAACCTTGTGCAGGAGACAAACATAAACAGATACTGTCAGTATAGTATCGTAAATGCTGAGGTAAACCTGTGAGCATGCCTAGAGGAAGAGGAACACCAAATGCGCGTGGGGCTTACGGGAGTGGGGCTGAGCCTGAGCTGTGGAGATTAGGCAGGAAGCTGACGGTGGCAAGGATGCTCCAGACCAAAGGAACATCCTGGGAGGCCAGAGTGGAGTGAAAGTGCATGGGGTGAGTTCCTGCAAGCAGTGGGACTGGAGGGCAGCACTCCCCAGGCGTGCCCCATCCACCCTGAGGGCAGATCCCCGAGGGCTGCTGAAAATTTCCTGGTCCTCCACCTGGGGCTGAATTAACTCTTCTTTGGCTGAGGCCCGGAGGTCTGCATTTCGCAAACTTGCCAGGTTACTCTCAGGCGCGCTGAAGTTTGCTACATTGAGATACGTGGGAAACGAGGTGGTGAAGGTTTGGGAGCTGGGTTTTCCACTGCTGGCCTTGGGGAGTCTTTGAAGGAATTTGATCAGGAGACCATCTGCCTTTGAGATGGATTTAAATGGGACCAAGACTGGAGGCCTGGTCTGTGGGGATGACAGAGACCGAGTTGAAGGCTGGCGTGGTAGAGAAGCAAAGGATAAAACGAGCAGAAATTGATGGACTGGAAGTGGTGGTAAGGAGCAGAGGCAGATCTAGGACATTGTGTGTCTGATACTCTAATGCCCCTAAATCAGGTTAGCAAAACGTTTCGTTCATTCCCAGAATATGGGTGATTTATTTCTGACATATTGAACAAGTAAGTAATCGTTCCAGGTCTCTTTTTCTTACCGATGCAATGGGAGTGAGGAAGTGGGAAAACTGGACCAGGCAGTCACAGAAAGCCCCGGTCTGGGTCTCTGCCATCCTGTGAATTCAGCTCCTTTGCCTGTTTTTGAACCTTGACTTCACGTAGCTCTACCAACGATGCCTCGTACAGAAACTACTCTGTGAGTAAATCACTCAGTGAAACACCACTGACGTTTTACTCTTCCAACTCTAGACTTGTCTGCAATCAGAAGATGGTGGGCTGAAAGGGGAAATGACCTACCGTGTAAACTGTTAGAAGCAGGCTTGTAGCGAGGAACATCGAACCAAAATCAAAACGGTTTTGAATGACCCCTGACATACCAGTCAATGTTGATCAAGTCAGAGGCATTGTTAGATGCTCACACACTTAGACCTGCACTAGCCCTAAAGGGGGAGAGGAAGCGTGAGCCTGACCCCGTGCCCCTCTGCCCACGGACACACAAGCTTTGAGCTGGTGGGAGGTAACTTGTACTCATAGAAGTGGTTAAATAATAGCACAGAGTAATACATTCAGTCAACTGTTAGCCCTCTGCCCCCGTTCCATACAAGTTTTGAAGAAGATTAAAATGTCTAAATGGTCAGTCTTATAGGTATTAAAAAGAAATAAATTGTTCATAAAACAGGTCCAAAGACTTTTTACTTGGCCACATATCGTAGTAATATTTTGGGTTTTGGTTTTTTTTTTTATGTTAGTGGATAAACTTGACAGTGAAAGCTCTTTTCAAAATTATGCTATTCTTCTTACTCCTCACTAAATCAGAATAACTTTCCACTCGTTGGAATGATTAAAATGTGGTTCTAAAGTGAGCAGTCAATAATTCCATAAATGAAAACAAGGGGAAGAAGAGCTTATTGAAAGGTTTTTCCCTTTTTTTTTGCTTTGGAGTCTTCAGTAATGCATTAATGGTGTGGCATTAAAGTTCAGTCACTAAACTTGATTGTTTAAAAGTTTTCTTTAAATTACAGTTGCTATATTTGTAATCGTTGCAAGGCCTCCACTGTGTTCGGTGCCCAGTAATAAGACCTTAAAGATATTTCCAGGGAAGTAGAAGGCGTAAGCCAACAAAACAAGTCCCAGCCATCCCTCCCATAAATGGTGTCTGCGTGAACATGTATGTATAGCAATACTGGCCCTAAAGAAATGCCCAGTAATGAGAAAAGGGAGGAAAATTAGACGGCGTGAATAGAGGGGTTCTTGGTATAACGGGCGTGTCTGATGCCAGGTGGAATTGGTCTGGAGTGATTTCATAAGGAATTTGAGTCTTCGGCAACATTTTAAAGGGAAGCAAAGGCATGATTTGTCACAGAGGCAGAGATTTTGCTAGGTGGGGGAAAGAATAGCATATCTGATGACTCACAGCCTGAAGAGAAAGAAAAACCGCTTAAAGGCAGTGAATATCGCCAGTGCTCATTATCTGTGGACAATATTGTCCTTGTGGCTTGCTGGAGTAGATCTTTCTTTTAGTTTCATAGCCTTGTTAATCATCTGATGTTCTGTGTTGATGTTCCCTAATGACTCCCATTGCCAGTAAAACCTGAAAACAAGGCTCTTTCATGGGCAAGCGCTCCCCTCTCACCCTCATCCTACCGCCAGGACCAATGACCCAGAAAGCTGGTAAATCTGGGGAGGGCAGTCGTGGAGCTGCTCTGAAATCCCTGAAAATTAATGCTGTTGGTTTGTAGAAAAGAATAAAAATACTAGGAAAGTAGGAGGCTGGAGACGCTGGACAGACCCCCTGCTGTCAGATTCAGACTCCTGGAGCTCCATCCCCTTTTGAGGAATCTTACAAATGTGTGTACAGAAATGTACTCAAACCCCTTCTGGATTTTGCACCACCCACTGGCGTGTGTAATCTAAGCTTCACAATGTTCTGCTTTGCAGTGGTGTAGAGCACAGCTGAGTCATGTCGGGAGAGGAGGACAATTAGATAAGGGGTGCTGACTATTAAAGGATCCTAGAAGCACTAATCGGGTGTTACGCAACACACAAGTGGAAGCTGTTTCAGAGTTCTGAGGAAGTGAGTGACATGAGCAAAACAGCATGTGAGGGGAATGATTTTAGCTGCCCTGTGTACAAGGTGGATTTCAAGCCGCAGAAGTTAGGACAGCACCATCAGGACATGAATAAGTCAATCCGGGCATAAAGGACTGGATTCTTGAACTTTATAAAGGGGAACTCATCTTGTGTACAGGTAGTTGTGTACAAGGGAGTTCAGGCTCTGAGGGTCTGGGCATAGGTAGCTAAGAGCACAAGCAGACCGTGAATGATGATGGAGATGCTTTGGGGAGGAGCTTTCAGTTTATGGCCCTTCAAGGAGGAAGAAAGCAGAGAGATGAGATTCCTGTAAGAATGGCACTTTGAAGCCTCGTGCATTTAAGAGCTTCCAGAGGAAGGGAAAACATCAAAGAAAGATATGCATTGTCACTTATAATAAGGAGTTGTTAGGAAAATGAGAAGGCTGGGGTAGAGAAATTGATAAAGAAGAGTTAGAGATAGTGGCCTGTATGTGGAAAGAAGCAGGGAATTATTTTATGCTAAGGTAAGATAAACTAAGACAAGATGCTGAACAAGGTTTGGTTGTGGTTATAGCTAACATCTCTATTTGCATAATTCCACTGTCTGAAATCAAATTAGCAAATCCTTTTTTTTTTTTTACTCTATTAAGAGACGAGCCATCACACTATCTAGTTGATTAGCCATACTCTAGTCATAGCTTTCATTAACTCTCCATGCTGCCTGGTGTCTTTATCTAAGTCCACATAAGTTCATGCCGCCTAGTGTCTTCAACTAAGTCCACATAAGAGAATGAAATTAACATCCATGACTTTCTTCACCTAAGATGCTTAGAAAAGGCACCTTTCAATTTTTCCCTATTTAAAACATGATTTTTGTCAACAGGTTTACTGGGAGAACTACATTTAGTACAAAATACTTAAATGGAAAAATCAGTAGGTTTATACCTTTATAAACCCAATGAAGGAAAGCAAGGATTCAAAAAAAAATTTCTTTTAAACAGTGTACTAATGGCTAATTAACATACATGTTTCAGGTATTTTTCCTGATTAAAGTGATAGTTATATTCGGAAGTGTTTCTAAAACTATATTAAAATGTGACCTGCATTAACAGAAAAAATGTGTACAAAATGAAGGGAATGAGGACATGACTTGCATGAAGGTAACATGCCTTACTAGTTAGAGTGTGAAAACTCTGCAGTGGCTGATTTCAGGCCCCAAACCGTATCATCCACTGTGTACCTCTAGAAGGACATTAGTAGACATTTTCCCTACATGGAGGAGGTAGGACAGTGAGTGAGTTAGGAGTCCCAGGAAGAACACTTGGGTTCAGCTTAGGATCAAAACCAATGGGGGTGCTAGGGGTCTGTTTTGTGCTTACGATGTTCCGTGATACCATCTACGTCTTCCATCTACGTCTTTTCTTTCTCTGCCCTCCCCACTCTAACTCATTGCAGGTTTGTTCTGTTTGATCTCCTCTCTGGCTTGTAATAGAAAATCCACCTGGTCTCCAAGGGCTAGCGTGTCCAGGAGCCCAGTCCAGGCTTCGTGCAAATCCTTAGCCAGCTTCTGCTGGCTAAGGGCCTTCTTCTCAGCAGGATCTGACCAACCACCTGAGAAAACACCACTCCTGCTGGAAAACGGGCGGGTGTGGGAGTTCTTGATCAGGTGCAGGGGTCTCTGTTGAGCAGTCTGATTTTTCCATTAAGAAGAAGCTGGGGGCTTCCCTGGTGGCGCAGTGGTTGAGAGTCCGCCCGCCGATGCAGGGGACACAGGTTCGTGCCCCGGTCCGGGAGGATCCCACATGCCGCGGAGCGGCTGGGCCTGTGAGCCATGGCCACTGAGCCTGCACGTCGGAGCCTGTGCTCCTCAACGGGAGAGGCCACGACAGTGAGAGACCCATGTACAGCAAAAAAAAAAAAAAAAAAAAAAAAAAAGCTGGTTACTGCTTCTAGTCTGTCAAGGTTTTTCTTGCCTTTAAAACAGGAAAATATGAAAAGAAAAAATATTTTTAACTACATGATGAAGGCTTCTTAAGTGAATCAAAATGTAAAGTTGTTTATATCATTAACTCTTCACATGTAAGTTGCTCTTTCAACACCATGGATTACATTGAATCATGCTTTATAATTTTTGTCTCTATAAGGGCTGTGAATTAGCCAGAGATGTAAAAGTTTAAGCTTTCAAGTCATGGAGATTAAGAAGGGATATCTTTGCAGGAAAAAAAAATGAAGTTTTTAGGCAAATTGGTATATTTACAGGTCCTGCACTAAATAGGTGTAAGGACCTTTAGGAACTGAAGATAGTCTGTGCAGAACTGGATTCTCTCATGACATTTTCAGGGTTTTTTTCTCCTAGTTTTTCTTTTCCTCCTTTCGCCCATCCATTTCATCTCTGACTAGTATGAAATTCTGCTCACTTAAATTCTAAATAATCTTTAGAAGTCTGAATCAGTAAACACTGAACTCATGAGCTATAAAGCCATACAGAATTACTGAAAGTTTTTCCTAATAATTGAGCACAAATGAAATGAATGAAACGTTTACTTATACTGCATACCTGGAAAGAAAATGATCATCATGAGTAGGTCTTTTTTAGACTTTAGAGGCCTCTTTGATGCTCATTAATATATACTGTATAGCCAGTAGGAACAGTTCAGTTTTTATACCTTGCATGGAACCAAGCACAGGTGTCAGTCAAGATGTTGTTGGCACTCTAAATACTTGATTTTGATTGATTTGTCGTCTTTAGGTTGGTATTCTTCCTTAGAGATTTAGAATCCACGGTACAAGGCTAAAATCTAATCAGGTTTCTGACAGTTCCTCTCTCAGCTCAGTACTACATATATGTATCTTTAAAATCTCTGTACTGAGATTACTGCATAAAAATTGTTCAGTTTAATAGAAGTGATCATTCATTACTAAAAGGTCTTTATGGTTCATGAGGCTGATTTCCTAGGGCTCAGCTACATAAACTGATACAGCCAATAGTTGTTGAATTCTTCGACGGGGAGTGTTGTGAGAAGACAGCCCTTGCCCTTAGAGAGCTCATATACTAGGGCAGGAGGTTGAGGAGAAAACCAGCAAGTATTACCTGGTGCGATATAGCAAAGGACAGTATGCGTAAGAGCCCAACAGAGGGTCTTTAAACACCCGGGGGAACCACAAGGGACTTCGACGGACAGCTCTTGAGAAGACAAGTTGGCTTTTCCAGGAAGAGAAAGGGGAAGAAGGGCTTTCCAAGCAGAGGGAACCACAAGGGCGAAAGCGTGGAGGCTGAAGAGCTCTCTTTTGTTTCTTCCCTGCAAAAAAACCTCTATTGTCATTTATATCCACGTGGTTCCAGGGCACAGAGAGGCCGTCTAAACTGTTAGTGGCTAAGAACAGACACTGCAGCCCCAGTCTGGCTTCAGGTCCTGGAGCTGCCAATGATGTGTCCTAAGCAAGTGGTTCGAGCTGTCCAGGCCTCATGCCGCTGCAGCTGCACACCGGGAATGTGATAGCTCCTCAGGAGATTGTCATGAGGGTCAAACAAGGTAATCAATTGAACTGGAAAGTGGAGGATAACTTTCTCATGTTAGAGTCAATTTTTTTAAATTAATTTATTTATTTTGGCTGCGTCGGGTCTTCGTTGCTGCGCGCGGGCTTTCTCTAGTTGCGGCAAGCAGGAGCTACTCTTCGTTGCGGTGCGCGGGCTTCTCATCGCGGTGGCTTCTCTTGTTGCGGAGCGTGGGCTCTAGGCACGAGGTCTTCAGTAGTTGTGGCACGTGGGCTCAGTAGTTGTGGCACGTGGGCTCAGTAGTTGTGGCACGCAGGCTCAGTAGTTGTGGCACACGGGCTTAGTTGCTCCACGGCATGTGGAATCTTCCCAGACCAGGGCTCGAACCCGCGCCCCCTGCATTGGCAGGTGGATTCTTAACCACTGCACCACCAGGGTAGTGCCTAGAGTCAATTTTGTAATCATTTCCACCCTCTCCCGAATGTATGCTCTGTGTAGAGCAAGGGAGGAAGGTTGGTGCCCTGGGAGAAATCAAAATGAGAACGATAGGGACCCATCCTCCTGGAAATTTATAACCAAGTGACAGAGAGATGGGCATGTAAGCAACTAGCAAGGCGGCTGGAAATTAAATAAGAGCTATGTGGAGGTTGAGGCAATGTGTGGGAGCATCACCAGGTAGGAGGTTTGTTCCAAGGAAGAGGAGGAATTCTTGGGAAAAGGGAGGTTGGTGTAGAGTCTTTGCCTGCTGTTCACTTTGGCTTACTTGGGCTCGGGGGTGTGTGAATCAGGGCAGGTCCACCCAGGCCCGCTCCTGGCCCTGTTTCATTCCCTGTGGCCGACTTCACCTTGGCTCTTCTCCTGTCTACCTGGATGGCGTTCAGATGCTTCCCTTAGAACTGAAGCTGGAGAGGTGAGTAAGGTAGGCTTCTATGATCGGCCTGAGAGAGGTACAGAAAAAGTGCTGAGGACTTTCTCTCCAGTGCTAAGAGGTCATCTTACAGGTGAGGCCCTGGGCTCTGGAGCCTGTCCCCAGATTCCCCTTCCAGCCATTTGGCTGCGCCTGTTTCGTTGCTCCACCAACTCCCACAGTCAGAGAAGCTCCCTCAGATCAGCAAGTTGCCGTCCCCATCACTCCCCCAGGACAGACCAGAGTGAGGCCTGCATTGTGCCTGGGAAGCCTGATTTGAAAAAGCAGAGAGGCGAGCACAACCCCTGCCTGCAGTGGGGGACCACCCTTCTGTGCTCTGCAAGAGAGTCCCTGTGTCTCCCAGGGGCTGCCAGCCATTGCTGGGGGGCGGGCGTCTACTGCCACACCCCACTGCCCACTGTCTTCCAACGGTTGGGTCCCAACTATCCTATTTCTGGCAGAAATATGTCGGGGATGGTCGTGTGTGCCTGGCTCTGAACCATAGTTTGAGCTCTGAGAAAATGCCATCCCCTCTTTTTGGTCAGTCTGGTCCTGGGAAGAGAGGCTCGTAAGGCAACTCTTAATCATCATTGTCGGAAGATGCAGGAGGAGGTGAATGTGATCTGGCTGTGTCGCAGAGGACTTCAGACAGGAGAAAGGGGGAAGCAGTTCACATAAATCTTTGACATGACAGCCTGATTTTTGCCCAGAGAAGTTTAAGGAATTCTTTTGAAATCTTTCTGTAACATGGTATAGCAGTGAAGAGCCCAGAGCAACTACAAGTTTGGCTTTGTCACTTTTCAGCTGAGTGGCCTCAAGCAAACAATTTCACCTCTCCAAGCCTTAGTTTCCTCATCTGTGAAGTGGGTGTGATGATTAATGATGCCTCCTCATGGGGTTGGAGTGAGTACTCCCATGAGTTGTTATGTATTAAGCGTTTGGAACAGTGTCTGGCACCAGCAAGTGCTATGCAGGTGTGGGCTCTTATCATAGGGCGCAGGGAGAGGTTTTTGGTAAAGTTGTTCTCTGGCTGCCTCGTTGGGCATATCCAACGAGGATATGATGCCTTTTGAGGCACTATCCAGGGTTTTGAAGAAGTTCAGGTATTATAGACGTGTTCAGTTATTGGGTGAGTAGGAGTGCGTTGGCAGTCATAGGTCTCTGAGAAGGAGGGCTGTGGAGATTCTCACTCAATTCTAGAATAGGACGAATGATTTTCTCCTAAGACATCACACACAAATGTGAAGAGAGACCCCAGCCTGTTGTGTACATGGCCAGGCCTCTGGGTGAGGTGCCTGAAGGCTGCCCCAGGGTATGTGCAAACTGCAGCCATAAAGACAGATTTTTGTGATGCAGGTTTCTGTTTTGAGACCAGCCTGATTCAGCATTGTGTTTTGCCTGCCATGGAAGTTTAAACAGCTTTAAGCTAAACACCTGTGTCTTTGTCCTGGTCTCAGAGCCTTGCTAATAAACAGGATTTGATTGGACTTCTCTTTTCAACACAGTGGCCCACCTACTTCCCTGCATTTCTGTATTCCCACCTCCTATTGCTTCAATCAACTTGTTTAGAAGAGACAGCCAGCCTTGAAAGTATGAGAAAATAACATTAAAGTTGGATAGAAAATTCTCCTATACTACTTCTCCATTTAATCAAAGAAAAAAGAGTGTGCAGTGTCTATTGTAAGATTATTAAAACGTCTTCACTATATTCTATAAGTGTGTCTGCTTAGGCTTTAGGGAAACAACTGAAACCATGCTTCTCTCCATATGAAGTTGGGTAAATTTGCCATTTGCAAAATGACATCAGAAGAATAAAGTAAAAAATAGGGAGAAGTTAGTACAGACCCACGTGCCACTCATGTCGTGAAAATTCGTGGAAGACCCAGACCCCCCCCTCTTTATCTCAGTGAATACTGTTGGTGCTTCTGTGAGGGAGTGCTGCTAGGAGTTTGCAAGTGAGCCCGAGATAATGCTGGATCTCCAGCTGCTTAGAGCCTCGTGGTAGAACGTGACGGGTCACCGTGATCCAAGGTGAAGGGTAAGTGCCCTGATAGAATCAGGTTTTCAGAATCTTCAGTTCTGGGTAAAGTTTAAAAGAGCAAAGTGATTCATCCTTTTTGAGCATCAGGAAAGGCTTTATGGGGAGAGGGTTAGAGTTTGGTCCTGAACTACTAGAAGGATTTGGGCAGCAGAAATGGCTGGGGGGTTGGGAATGTGTTCTAAGCAGAGCAAAGAGCATGAGACAAGGGCACAGAAGCAGGTGTGAGGGCAACAGTAGCACAATGGGGAACATCTTGTAATGTACCTGATTCCTGGTGTGCTACTGAAGCTTTGTGATTATTGTGTACTTTTCAGTGAAATACCTTTGGGGTTATCACCTCTTTTAAAAATCAAAGCTTTAATTACCATTATAAATCTGCTAGATTTATAGCAGATGGCAACTGTGTGTTGCCATCTTGCTTTAAAGAGGACCGTACTCTAGCTAGTGGCATACTTGTGATAGATACACACGCCCATTGCCATGACTCCAGTTATGTTAGGCCCTGGGGGTCATTTATCATGTTAAACCTGGAAGGACATGACAATTGGATCTAACTAAACAAATACACCATCTTCTCTAATAAGGTTTCTATAGAAAATCTGTTTCCTCCTTATTGAAGGTAGCTTGGTTTAATGGATCCTGTGGTTTTAGAATAGATGGATTTCTTTGGGTTGGTTTGTTGCTGTCTTTCACAGTTTACACAGCAGCCTCCTTTCCGGTATCTCATAACGCTCCCTTCACTGAGTGAGTCTGTGTTTGCCAAGCAGCAAACTCTTAGGTAACGTTTTCACTCCGTGCACAAAAGAAGTGCATAGTTTGAAAGTCATTTTTTAAGGCCAGGTCAGCTCTACACAGCTGAAATATTTACTAGGTCTTATCGGAAATGTGGGGAAAAAAGATTGTTCAAATAACCTAAGGAGTGTCTCGTTTCCTGACCTGTTTATTTAGTGTTAACTAAGAATGAAGCACACATTCATCTCTGTTGAGAAATCGTCCACGGGCTTAACTTTCTTTTTGTTTTGCCTTCCGCATAAAGCATTTCCTTGAGCGCTCACATGTTCCTTTAACTATCTCTGGCCTTCTAGCTCTTGCTTTTTCTTGCCTTCTGTTCACATCTGCCTTCTCCTGTTTCCCACTTTTCCTACTTCTCCACTCAAAGTCAGCATCCACCATCCTTCTGGATTGGCCCATTTTTACCGCAAAGTCATGTGTAGATCCAGTTCATTTGATGGACGCTGACCAAGAGCCTACTCCGTGCTGACCTTACGTATGGTCAAGAAATGGGTTTTCAGAGGCGGCCCTTGCCCTTTGGGCAAGCCAGACAAGTAAACAGCCGATTCGCGGGCAGAAGTGCTGGTGCAGCTGAAATTCTGCCAGGGAGGGTGGCAGGAGGCTTAGCGGACCCACGGAGGAGGGGGGACGATGAAACCTGTCCCTGCGGAAGTGCCCCCCTCCCCCCCATGCCCCCCAGGCCTGCCTTCTTTAGCTCCCTCCGTCTTCCTCTCTCTGCCCTTGGCATTGGGTGCAGACCTCTGTTTCAGTACTTAACAGGCTATAGGTACGTACTTGTTTCTTTAAAAATGTCCAGCCAGTTCTTCTTGATAATTGCATACCTCAAAGTGCACAGCAGATCGAACACATCCAATAAACTGGGACTTCTCTGGACTTGGTTTTTTCATCTGTAAAGTGAGAATGGTGACTTAGAATTCTGACCAAGTTTTTTCTGGCTTAAAGAAAAAAGTTCAGTGATTATTAGTCACAACAAGTACATATTTGTATTGAGAACTGTTTAGGCATTCTGTCTTTATTTTGTGATTACACAGACATGGTTTAAAAGTGAATTTCGGGCTTCCCTGGTGGCGCAGTGGTTGGGAGTCCGCCTGCCGATGCAGGGGACACGGGTTCGTGCTCCGGTCCAGGAAGATTCCACATGCCGCAGAGCAGCTAGGCTTGTGAGCCATGGCCGCTGAGCCTGTGCGTCCGGAGCCTGTGCTCCACAACAGGAGAGGCCACAACACTGAAAGGCCCGCGTACCACAAAAAATTTCCAAAAAAAAAAAAAAAAAAAAAAGAATTTCTTGGGAATTCCCTGGCAGTCCAGTGCTTAGGACTCGGAGCCTTCACTGCCACGGGCGCAGGTTCAATCCCTGGTCGGGGAACTATGATCCCATGAGCTGTGGGGCATGGCCAAAAAAAAAAGTGAATTTCTGTAGTAGGATTAATTTACGAGAATAAAAAGGAGAGAAAAAATGGTTTCTCTTTGGAGTGGGGGTTTCAAATGTTTTTTTTAAAAATAAATTTAGTTATTTATTTTTGGCTACGTTGGGTCTTCGTTGCTGTGCACAGGTTTTCTCTAGTTGCGGCGAGCAGGGGCTACTCTTCGTTGCGGTGCACGGGCTTCTCATTGTGGTGGCTTCTCTTGTGGAGCACAGGCTCTAGGCACACGGGCTTCAGTAGTTGTGGCACACGGGCTCAGTAGTTGTGGCTCGCAGGCTCTAGAGCTCAGTCTCAGTAGCTGTGGAGCACGGGCTTAGTTTCTCCGTGGCATGTGGGATCCTCCTGGACCAGGGCTCGAACCCGTGTCCCCTGCGTTGGCAGGCGGATTCTTAACCACTGCGTCACCAGGGAAGTCCCTCGAGTGGTTTTGAATCAAAGGTTTGTTACCAGTGCCAAAGCAGTAGACTTGGATGAACTGTATAGAGGCAAGTTTCACTTCACTGGATGGAATTTTATTCTTCTTCAAAAGTCTCTGCTAAGTCTTAAAAAAGGAGAAACTGGACTAATTGTTAAAATGAATATGTGTACTAATGCAATTTAGTGACCTTTTCAAAAATCATTTTGAAGTGATTTCAGGGATTCTAAGATAAGGATTTGGGTTTTTTCTAAATTTAGAAGTCAATAATTTTTAAAGATTCTGACTCTTAGTTTAGGTCTTCAGGACTCATCACGATTAGTAGATAACTTGCTTCTTTAACTCAGAGCATTTCTTGTTAGATCATTTCTTCTGTATGCAAGAGCACCAAAACATAACTGAGTTTTCTCCACCATCAGGGCATGTGTCAGCATTTGGAAACTGTAAATTCAGAATGGTTCCCTGTCAGCCCAGGGTTCTACCTCTAATTGTCATTACAAGTGGTATTTGAGTCTTCAAAAGCCTGCCTTGATTGTTTTTTCCATTTTATTTTCATTTTAAAGCTTTCCTTGGAAGTAATTTTTCTTTTCTAGGCTTAATTCAGTTTAGCTAATATATATCACTATATGAGCAGGCCCTAGAAGGCTCATTAGGAAGACCAGATATACACACAGTATAATTGACCATCCATGTAAGAAAAACTGTGCCAAGTAAAGTTTTTTTGTTTTTCGGTTTTTTAGATGGAGTCATATATTTAGTTTTGCCTGTTTTGGGTCTTTGCAGGTTTTCTCTATTTGCGGCGAGCGGGGGCTACTCTTCGTTGTGGTGCGCGGGCTTCTCATTGCGGTGGCTTCTCTTGCTGCAGAGCACGGGCTCTAGGTGCGCGGGCTTCAGTAGTTGCGGCCCGTGAGCTCAGTAGTTGTGGTGCACGGACTTAGTTGCTACGCAGCATGTGGAATCTTCCTGGACCATGGCTCGAACCCGTGTCCCCTGCATTGGCAGGCAGATTCTTAACCACTGCGCCACCAGGGAAGCCCCGCAAGTAGAGTTTTTAAAGCCAGATATTTTAGCCCTACTTTCATGAGATTCCAGTGTAATAGAAAAAATAGGACCAATAAGTAAGCATATATCTGGCCAACTACATGAGTTTTAGAGGGTTACAGACATAATTGAAGTAACCACAGGCGGGTTAGGGAGACAAAGGTTTCATTTAAGAAGCAAAAGGCAAACAGTATTTAGAGGAAGAGGGGAACGCACTGGAAAGACCTGGATGTGCTCAAGACGAGAGTCAAAAGAAAGCAGAGTTCATGGTGACTGAAGGAGTTTGGTCAAAGGGACCCACTGACAGTGGGTGTGAAGCGTTGCCTGTCAGACTTGTTAACAGGATGGATTTTAAGTAGATCGGGCTCTCGTGGTATGCTTATAATTTGTGGTTTAAAATTTTTTTAATTTTTCTTTATTTTGTGAATGCGTGATACACGCTCATGGATCAAACTTTTAAAGTTACAAAGTGGAATAGGCTGAGTAGTAAATCTCTCTCCCGAAAGACAACCAGAGTTATTAGGACTTCATAAAATTTTTCTGATGTTCACACATCCAGATACACATCTTATTCCCTTTGACGCAGATGGTTACATACCCCAGGTCCGTAACTGCTTTCCAAAACCTTTTGGGTGCAGATTCATTTTAGAATTCAGTTTATTGGATTTTAGAAAAGCAATATGGTGCATATAGCATAAATTACGTAACACCCCCCAGGGGGTCTGAGCAGCGCTGAATAATAAAAGAAATGAATTCTCCAGGGAAACTGAATATTCATACCAGGTGG
Organism: Neophocaena asiaeorientalis asiaeorientalis; assembly: GCF_003031525.2. Lineage (NCBI taxonomy): Eukaryota > Metazoa > Chordata > Mammalia > Artiodactyla > Phocoenidae > Neophocaena > Neophocaena asiaeorientalis. Next base: position 1,607,023 of record NW_020175387.1, on the reverse strand, counting down.
GATAAATAAGAACCGTAAATAGCCATAAGAACCATAAATGCAACTCATGTCAGTTGCATTCAGGTGTTACTGTCAAATAAGTTTTGGCACTAAACTTACAAAAAGAAAATTATGGTTTTTAAAGGTTTTTAGGTCTTGGAATTGTATATATAGGATTATAACTGGAATCCACACTGTTCTGTACTCTGTGCTTTTTTTAATTAACAGCACGTATTGGAATTCATTCCTTATCAATACATAAAGAGCTTCCTCATTCTCTAAGCAATTAAAACTGCTCATATGCTAGATTTCTTGCAGAAGATCATTTAAATACATATATTGGTTTATGTACATACACGTATATGTGTATATAGACATACAAGGTTCATATATATTGGTGCAGTTAAGAGCACAGTAAGGTCTAGGTCAAATTATTGACTTCTAATATTAGGCTGTTTATAACACTATGCTTCTTTTTAAAAATAATATAGTTAGAAATAGTAATAATACTAGTTTATGGAAAAAAAGGCAGTTTAGCCAAATAGAGTAATAATATTACAACTCTACAAAAAATAAGCAGTTTAGCCAATAGAGTATTAACGTATAACATTATAATTTGTTCAGTGTTGGGGTAAAGGGGGTGGAAAGCCTTAAGAATTAGAGTTTAACTTTCGGTGTTGCTTATGGGAATTCTTTGCCCGGTAGACGTGTTCAGGCTTATTTGTGATACCATTACCTGCTGGGAAAGGCAAGAGGCTGTCGAAGTAATGGAGACACTTTTTGTAATTGGTGTGTCAGCACCAGTGACCAAGAGGAGAAAGACTGGTAATAGCATGTGCGCTTGTCACTGTGCACCAGGGTTTGGGCACAGAAGCCTGACTAAATAAGGCAATGCCCAAGTGAGCCTTATCAGCATTTGACCGGGATGCAGACTAGCAGCTGATACACGTGCCCAGCCGTTCTCTGCAGCTCTTGGCAAATGTGCATTGATCACAGACATCAGCAGCTCCTACGTACCACGCTCAGAGTTCTTGTACCTGCATTTTGTTTCCTATAAAGATGCGTATGAAACGTTAAGTCCCTAGAGAGGAGAAAAGAGAGAGTTCAGTGTAGTGTTCCAAAAATGTGTCACGCATGTAAGCATACTTATTTTTAGTGATGTGTCAGTGGAGAGCTTGTTTAGGAGTTCATTCACCATTCCTGGCTCCTGACGGCTTTTCCCCCCCACCACCCCAGCGCCTCCCCACCCGGCCTGAGGTTAAGAGACAGGCGGACTCTCCAAGGCTGGGGTCCCAGGGAAGGAGAGGTGTGGTCACTGCCACCGCTGGATTCAGTGCGTGCAGGGGGCGGGGCAGGGAAGGGAACTTTCAGTCACGTCCAGTTGTGAGCCCACCTCTCCATTTCCTGGCTCTCTGCGCATTGCGGTGTTTATACTCTGCCAGTCTGTGTATTTATAAAAAGAAAATGGAGCATTTTTTATAGGCATCGATCCAAGGGTTCAATTCTCATGCCAACAATTGCCATTTTCAGTTTACGTTAGTATTCCAGCCTGCAAACTGGGTCCAGTCCAGGCTTGGTTGTACAGGGGTGGGGTTGAGGGGGTGACCGTGTACACATGAGCACGTGGAACGTTCCCAGAACTGAGGACGGAGTATTACACCACCACGAAATAGAACTACGAGATTACAATGACCCTGTGGAAGCAAACCTCTGAGCTGGGTTCGTAACTTGTGTCCACCCTCTGACTGTCTCCTTCTCTGTCTTCCCTCTTGCCTCCTACCTTCCCCTCCTCCTAGTGTAGAAGGTTGAAGTAATCACATTCCTCAGGCCTTCTGTATGCAAGGCCCACCTCGTCCCCTTTGTTTACCCAGGCCTGTCCCCTTCCACTCTAGAAGCACTCAGTAATAGATGTTTATTATGTGTCATTGATTCTGTATAAAGGGAAAAGTGTCATTTTCTATATTTTTTTAGTTTATATGAATGGCACCAAGTCACACAGCTCCTTTTCTTTTATTTATAATTATTAATAGATTAATAACATTCCTGTATACATTTTTTAGTTTTGTTTATATTTTTTGCCCCTCAAGACAGCGTGTTAAGATTTATCCTTGTGGCCATATGTACACCTGGGCTGTGGGTTCTCAGCTGCACGGTATTCCAAAGTATGCATGTACTGCGGTTCACTGACCATTCCCTTAGTGGTGGACTCTTAGGTTGCCTCAAACACCCCATATCACAAGCAGTGCTATAATCAACATTACGTTCAACTATCTTTTTAAAAAACCAAGATACAGTTCAGTAAAGTGCCTCCAATAAAATATCGTGGTACCTGTTTAAATTCAAATGTATCCATTCTAAAGTTTTTCATTTAAAATCTTTTTCTACAGTTTAGAGTACTGCTGGTACCCATCACAGCATGAATATTTTTGGCATCTCTGGCCTAATGACACAGAAAAAATTAAAACTGCCTGATAGAGAGTGGAATGCCTTGTGTGGCTGGGCAGACAGCCTCTGGGTCTTCTGTTTTAGACTAAAATATTCACACATCTTCCCTAATAATAGTTTGGGTCTTTGACAGGCAAAACTTGGAGGAAGATTCCAGACTAGTAAGAAGGAGTGGTCTTATCCACGCTGTAATATAAGGTCCTGCAATGTGGGAAGAACACGTGCTTTGGAACCAGGCAAAGTCTTGACTCCGCCTTGGGCGAGTTATTTAACTGCTCTCAGCCTTGGTTTCTTCATCAGTAGAAATAGGATTCATTATGGAGCTCTCCCAGAGGGACATCAAAAGGATTAAATGAGCTAATGTGTGAGATGGATCTTGTGTTAACACCTGACGCATAGTGAGCCTTCCATAAGGGGTAATTGTGGAACTTCGGGAAAATGTCCTCACCTCCGCTCGGGTTAGACGGCTTCACAGGCGTGTTTCGGAGGGTTTCTAAGAGCTAGCGTGGTCATCTCTGTGTCACCTCTCCCCGTCTTCCAGTCCGTCATGAGGTCAAAGATGGCTATTGCCGGGCACCCCTGGGAAGTCTGAGGCTGGCAGTGGCAGCATCAGGGGTTATAAGAAAAGGACAGGGCTTCCCTGGTGGCTCAGTGGTTGAGAGTCCACCTGCCAATGCAGGGGACACGGGTTCATGCCCCGGTCCGGGAAGATCCCACATGCCGCGGAGCGGCTGGGCCCGTGAGTCATGGCCGCTGAGCCTGCGCGTCCGGAGCCTGTGCTCCATAACAGTGAGAGGCCCCGTACCACAAAAAAAAAAGAGGAAAGAAAAAGAAAAGAAAAGGACAGGGTGTAGGAGCGCGAAATCCAACAGTGTTTAGGAAGACTTCCCATGGCCTAAGAGCATCGAAGTAGGAATATGAGGGGATAATTGTGGGCTGAGTTAGGTCAGAGTTGGGGTAGGTCCTACTAACCACACAGGACACATAGGAGTGGATCTGGTGTGGGGAGCCGGGCCTACACACTTGGATTCCGGTAATCAGAAGAACACTGAGCACCTTTTACAAAGAAAGTCATAAAAACAGAATGTTCATCCATGAACACTTGCTTCCAAAGAAGAATGGGGCTATGTCAGTGTGTTGGGTACTAAGGCTGGGTCTGTTCGCCTGAAATAATTGGATAAACACATCTGTCCACTTAGTGTTTTCGGCTCTCTTGACCAGATTGGTTCACTGAAGGATCAGTAGGGGTTTTGCTCCTACTATATTAAGGCAAGCCTTACATGCCCAAGTGACCACTGGTAGCATTCTGATCCTGGGAGGACAATGGTAAGGAGAGCTGGTTTAGGGATGCTGTTTAATTTCCTGTTTTAGTTTGTCTGTAGCTCGCAGAATTGACAAGAATCTTTATCTGAATGATCAGCTTACTGAAAGTTCATTTTATCAGGATTATGTGTGACTTAAATACAAAAACCAGTATAGTAAGCAAACAGTTGTCACACACTGGCAGTTCCCCCCGACACACACCCACACACAACATTTTAATTATTTTCTCGAGGAAAGAAGACGGGCTTTTTCATTAAACATACCTGGATCCAGTTCTGATTCTGCTGTTTTCTGTGTACTTTGAATAGACCACCACCTGTCGGAGCACGACTCCTTATACATAATAGAATAGTAACCTTGGAGGATTGTAGGGAGAGTCCAGCACAATCATTTTGTTCATAAAGTGTTTCATAAAGTTCCTGGAATGTGGATGTTTAGTGGTTGCAGGGCAGTACTGTGCGTTTATTATCATTATTTGCGTGTGTGTGTGTGTGCGCGTATCAACACAATACGGTAGTCTATAAATATTAAAATTTTAATTTTCATGTTTCTCTCGGGGACTTAAGGTAGTTTGTCAGCGTAAAGCATAACTCTGGAATATTTGCTGCTTTGTTGCCCTTTGCTGTGTTGAACCCACAGCAGTCACGGCACCGCCATCTCTCTCTTCCTCTACTCGCTTTCCCTGTCCGCCCGCCTTTCTCTGAGCTGTTGCTTCCCTCCCTCTCCTTCCTCCCATCCATTTCATCACTAGTAAGAAAAGTGAATGCAGTAGTAGTATAATTAACTAAAAAAAAATATTTAGGCAGCATCTAACAGTCTGCTTTGCTGAAGAGTAGCCCAGTTCTTGGCAATCACGTTTAAAAGAGCCGCCCCGGCCCACAATGCATCCTGAGTCCCAGGACGATGGCACGTCCCCCAAGTTTCGCCACCTAATGGCTGGTGGAGTGATACCTTTTGCCCAGCTCATTAGGAATATTAGTACTTTGCTTCCCGTATGGTGCTGTTCTCATGCCTCCTGCTATGCTGTCACCATGGGTGCTGGCCCTGGGGAGGCTGGGGTCATATACTGCAGACATCTCTGTTGTGGACCTGAGAGTGTGTGTGTGCGTGCGTGCGCGCATGTGAGTGTGATGTCAGCTTAACTGCTCCAGGCCTGAGCTGCCCGGTCTGCACAAATCAGTTAGAACTAAATGATCTCTGAGGTCTTTCTTAGTTTCCAGATTTTGCAACGTATGTTGATATCATGATTAATAATTCGAGGTTTAGTTAGAAGATTACAGGATGTTTGAAGACCGTGGCTAACATTGGAGATTCACTTACAAAAATAATCAGCCATGAATCCTTCAGGACGTTTAGGCTTTATGATCATAGGTATAGACCTCTGTTGCTAGGGTTTCGGATCTGCGTTGTTGTCAAAGACATACAACTTCATTTTTCACTGTCCACGTGATTGCTGTGTGTAGGCCATTGTTTAGGGCGCGTTATCATTCACGTTATAGGAAAGTTTTAGTTAGAAGGTACATTCGCCAGTCTTACTTAAATCTGATACCGCTAACTTTATTTACCAAAGAAAAATGATTTAGATTTAGTAGGAAGACTATTATCACTCTAAAAAAAAATTAAAAACCAATAAAGAGAGGCCTAGATTTTACTTATATATAATAAGCGATTTTCCCTAGAAATACATGTGTAGCTACCACAGTTATTGAATATTCAAGTTGAAAGGAACTTTAGAACTCTTACTTTCCCAGGGGTCTTCAGGCTATAGTTTCAGACCTTGGAGCTCTCAGGTTTTATGGAAGGGCTGTCCGTAGGAAGCAGGGGGAAGCCGAGGAGGTGGAAATGGGCCGTTGCAAACCAGATCATAGGCACGCTCATCTGATTTCATATGGGTGGGGAAAATACGTAACATTTTGTTATGAGAATGAATTAGAATTCTCATTCTAACCCCTTCGTTTTATTGATGAGGAAGCTAAAATATCACAGGGAGGTGAGAGGCCTCTGGTCATAAGTAGTAAGGAATGAGCAACAGAACCCGGATGTCGGGGCTCGGGCCCGTCAGCCATGCTTTCAGAGGACCGAACACGTTTAGCTGCTTCTAAGGACGTGAAAACCACTAGAGTCTTCGGGGTCATCTCTTCTCCTTCCCAGTTTACCTCTGGTTCATCTCCAGACCTTAAGCCTAGGGTCAGGTAAAAGCTATTGTTGATGCAGTTTTAGAACAGCTCTCAGAGAAACCGGCTCCACACTGAAAAAGTTGGGCAAGGCAGATCTAAGGCACAGAGCGCAGGCCACGCCGGCTCTTTGTTCCTCAAGGAAATGTAGACCTTTGTGACCCTAGACGAGGAGCATCACCTGGCCGGCCAGGTTACCGGGTCAGGAGTAGAGATGTCACAGTCTCCACGTTCACCCGCTGCTGTTTCTAGAGTGGAAGGAGTGGCCTTATGGGCTTTGGTAGCTTCTGACTGGTGGTAATGCTGTGTGTGTGTGTGTCTGTGTGAGTCTTCAAATTTTCATATCTCATAGTCCCACAGCACACGCGTTGACAACCAATTCTGTGCCTCCAGGACTTTTAAGTATACTAGCTGCGCAGGTTTGCACAGCTTGCAGACGCTGGGACCAGGACACAGATACAGGTCTTCTGACTGGAAGCCCCCAGCAGCCCTGCTTCCCCTGGGTAGCTACACTCAGTGTCGTCCGTCTCGAAGGTCAAGGGTGCAGTAACTCGGCACAGTACGATACCTAATGCTTGGTTTGGTCACGGTATTCTGGCTGCATTTCATGAAGGTACAGAAGTGTCATATATATTGCTTCCTGTTGTGGAGAAAACAGGAACTTGTATCCCTTAAAGAAACTCTGAAAAAATCTTTATAAAAAGCAGCAACACTGGTTAGCTGTGCTGGGTTAGTACCAGAGTGGGTAAGGAACAAGGGAAGAGGGAGACTTCCCTTGCTGTTTTTTATATTTTATTGAACCATTTGGAGGTGTTGCTTATTTAGAAACCTAATATCTGTTTAAGTTATTCAGTTAACTAAATGGCTAGATAGTGTCTATAATGTCGAGTATTCTATGCCCAGCTGTATCATCTGTTTTTAGGGCTTTACATGTATCATCTGTAATCCTCATAATAACTCTGCAAGGTTGGTTCCACCGCTATTCTTAATTAACATATGAAGGAACAAAGGTGTCACAAGGCTAGGTCACTTGCCCTGAGTTACAGGCCAGCGAGTGCTAAGAGCTAATTCACATCCAGGCAGTCTGATTCTAAACCTCATGCTTGTAACCACTATAGGAAGGGATTAGACAAACAGCAAGAAACTCAACTTTGAGTGCGTCCCAGTATGATGTAAGAGATATTTTTAGTTCGGCACTTTCGAAGTCTGTGAATCCTAAATAATGTGTCTACATTTATAGAGCAAGTCCAGGGAGACCGTGCAGTTTCCATTACGCTAATCTAATCCAAGGATTACATTTATGCTGTAGTTGTAACAATATACCGTAGACTGAGGTATCGGGCTTTCAATGCCAACAAAAGTCAAAAATGCTGTGACACCTAAGGACACGTCGAGGGCAGTAGTGGGGAGGGAACAGTCAGAGCCTCCAGATGAAGGGAGACAACAGAGACCAGGATGGATGGCATGGTGGCCTCAGGGTGGCCCAGCAGGCAGGGGGCTTCATATGCCACCACCACGGGGGTTTGGGGTGTGTCACCCACTGAAACCCCAGTGAAAGACAGCAACACCTCAGCATCTTACCAAGGTGTGAGGGAGATGTTGATAGGAAAAAAAAAATCCCTTATCTTGGAGCAAAATCACAGGGAAAGCTAGTGCAGCTCATAATCAACTTGTTGCTCGACAGTGTTGATTATACTTTTGTTTAAACCGAGAATTGTTTATCGCTAAAAGGCTATTATATACAACGATCAACTCATGCAAAAGAGAAATGTATATATTAATTTAGTCATATCTGGAAGAGAATGTTCATCTTTTAGTAATTCAGATGATGAGAAAAACCAGGCGCTCATGGAGAGAATGAAAAGACCACCATACGGAAAGTCTACAGCCTGACTAGGATTGGGGCGAGGGGTGTATGCACAATTCTTGCCTTCAGTTCAGATTAGCTCCCACCATTCACCAGCTGGTAACCCAGGGTAGGTTGCAGGACCTGTTGCACATAAAGTTTTTACAACAGATAATGCAAGTTGAACCTGGTGTATAAAAAATCACTCAGTAAATGTCAGCAGTAATTACCATCATCATCAATCCTTGCTGGCTTCATGCAATAAATATATCCCAGATATTTGGATTTTCCCAGTGGTGACACTCTATGGATTACAAGTCATTGAATTGACTAAGAGGAACCTGCACCTCTCCTTTGTTGTCCTGTCATATTGTGTAATGACCAAAGGCAGGGGCTGACCTCCAGGCCACAGAGGGCAGAGTTCTGCTCACACCTTCCCAGCCTCAGTTTTTTAGCCTGTTGTTCAGGCTGTGTGAAGCATGCCCACCGCCGGTATAAACTTCTGGGACCTGTCCCATTTATTCAGCCGTCCTTGTCCTCCGAAACCCAGACGTTGGCCTCTGCCCCTTTATTTTCAGCTCCTACCGTCTGTGGTTTTATTTGTCTGCTTAATGGTCGTTCCTCTCCCAGGTTCCTTAAGAAATGTGATAGAATTTCCCTTAACTTCCCCTCTACTCTGTCGTTCCTAGAAATAATGTACTGGTATTGTAATCTTGGAGTATGTGTGATCTATACATGTGTCTTTTAGTTGGTAATTGTCACAGAGAAGCACATAATATAATAAAAGTTGAACTAATAATTAGGAAGTTATTAAAAATAGGTCTTCAAAAGTGCTAATGATCATTTAAACTAATTTTTTAAGGCCAGAATTGGTCTCTCCTACCTTGATCCTGACCTAAGAAGATGTCTTATCAAGACCTTTCCTTCCCTCTGTTCTCAGGGCAGGGGGTGCTGGTTATGGGAGGAAAGTCCTAATGACTGTTGGAGCAGCGACATTAAAGGATTCGAGGGTCCTTTAGGGACATTATACTCCCGTTCTCTGTTGTGATGTAGCCAAAATTATACTCCCGTTGGCAGCGTTTCCATAGCAGGTTCTTGATCCAGTCTCATAACTGCATGATTTATTCTAAATAGTTGTGTGTAGTTGTGGTGGAAGAGTCCCTCACATTTTTTTTCATTGTCATGTTGCCTTTAAGAATGAGCTTGGACGATATTTTAGGAAAAGAAAAAAACACTAAGAAGACCTTAGGTTATTTTATTACCTGAAAGAATACTAGGGAGCCTGGGGGAATGCCTTTGGGAAAGAAAATGGCATTTTATTGGTCGAAATTGGGAATTGGCTCTCCTAAAGCTTAGAGCAGTAAGGGTAATATGGGATTTATTTTGAGTTGTGTTTCCATGATATTCAGAGCATAATGATAGTAACACTTGTGTGCCTTCTAGTAAAAACAGGCATCTCTGTTTTGATCCATTTTCTTCATCTCTGTTTTGCTACTATGTAGATAAATTTGAAAGCTTGTAGCCCTGACTACGTGTAACCAAATAGTCTACTAGGGCCCCTCCTTTGTTAGGGACATTTAAAAATGGTTTTGTATTAATTCATAAGTCTATGTGGGTGAATGCTTTTTTAACATGACATTTCTCAGATGGTTTCTTGCTCATTCCAGAAAACAGAAGTCTGTTATTTACCACCTGCTTGGGTAGTCAAATTTATTCAGCAAAAATTCAAGTAGAATCCTGGCTGACCGCAGGTGAAGTCTAATGGGCCAAGTAGTCAAAGAAAATATCACAAAAGTAAATAGGCAGAAATCCTGGTTTCTGTACTTCAGCTCCCTAGATCGGCTAGATGAAGAGGATCTTATAATTAGTCTGGATTTTAATTCCACTGCCAGCAAAAGGAGTATGTCCATACAGCATTGGTACATTAAGGTCTCAAGGCAAAAGTCTTGGACTTGTAAAATATTCCCTTGAAAGTTAGCTGTCTTCAGATTCTTCATAATAGATTTTGGCTTTCGGCTAGCTTTGAACTCTGAAAGTTTACAAGACCTCAGGTGCAGTTCTCTAGAAAACCGTATTTTACATTTTATTTAAATTTTAATGATTTTAAGGGGATAGGACGTACGCCTTCTGTCTAGCACAGAAGTGTATAAACCAATGGCAGGGGGTGGAGGTGAGGCCAGTCAGAGGGACCGGTTAGAATCCAAGTATTTCTAAGAATGTCCACTTTATCTAAAAACTCAGAAACCTGAGAAAGCTGGCTTTTTATGGGCGTGCCATTTCTCTTAAGGCTCTCTCAGTAGATGCATTTTGTTTTACAAAAATTCATATCTGCAGATCGGCCTTTGAGAAATTACTCTGCAGATATTCCAGTCACACGCAGCCAGGAGCTGGGGGCATCTTTCCTTTTCCTTTCATTGTTGTTCGTGTGTCTCAGAGTTTTTGGTGACTGCTTCCTGGGTCCCTGCCATGTCTCCTCCCTCCCAGAAGCCCTCCCCCACTGCACCTTTTGGGTGGTAAACACCCGGGAGGCCGGGAGTGGGAGCTAAGCCAGCACGTATGACACAGAAACTCATGCAGCTTGTGCAAAGCCAAAGCACAATTGGATTATGTCAAAAAGGGAAGAGGTGCCATGTGAATTTGCCGTGTTTCTTCACAGAGCAGGCCAATTTAAATATAGCCTACTACCACAGCTTGTCCAGAATTAAAATAGCCCAGAACAAGTGGCAAATGGCAGGGAGCAGGGCTGTTTGCCAAGAGATGGCTAAGGGATGGGAAAACGGGCTTTTGAGATGGACTGTACAGGCTCAGATAACAACGGCGGATAGGACACCCTGGGATCCTACTTCATAACTTAAATTTCAGGTCAGCGTAAATGCCCAGAGTGCAAAAGAGAAGACTGGTTAAAACGCTCAGCAACTTAGAAGGCTACTTCAAATGTGCTATGTTATTATTATTTTAAAATTAAATCTGGTCCCTGAATTCCCCTTCAGTGATTTCTCGTCAGAAGTCAAGGACAATACCATTGCAATTAGGCTTTCCAGGCATAGGAGACATTTTGAACCCATGAATTGAATTACATAATAACCCTATAACGAAGCCTTATTTGAGCTTGGTGCTGTACATGATGAAATTATAATTTAAAAATATGAACAGCCCTGACTTTACTAGTTGCCAGAACAGTGAGAGTAGTCGGTACAAGAGTTTTAGCTCCCATTTCAGTTAAATTATTCATTCCTGAAATTTTTTGCTTGGTTCGTTGATTTTTAGTTTTTCTTGATTCCAGCTGTCATGTTCCCTGGGATTCAACAAAACCAAAAAAAACATTTTATTATAGGATAGTTAAGTATTGGCCCCAAATGAGAACAAGCAAAAAAAACCACACTCAACAGTGGTTAACGTTTGTTGGTGCAGATATATATTTCAAATCTCATGTAATATACACATACTAAAATGTGTGTATATATGTATTTATGTATATTAATGTATTCTTCCCCCAAAATTCACTGTCATATTAAACCTGCCAAGCAGACATTTAGTGCTACTTTAGAAAATTTTAATGATGTGAGGGATTTGTCATCTGATAGCATTTAAATTTCAGACTTTGAGAACCAAGGTCTATGAGCTGGTTTCTGAAATCATGCTGGCGCCATGGAAAAGGTTTTTTTTTAATTTATTTTTTTTAACATCTTTATTGGAGTATAATTGCTTTACAATGGTGTTAATTTCATTCTTTTACATGTAGCTGTCCAGTTTTCCCAGCACCACTTATTGAAGAGACTGTCTTTTCTCCATTGTATGTTCTTGCCTCCTTTATCAAAGCTAAGGTGACCATATGTGCATGGTTTTGTTGCTGGGCTTTCTGTCCTGTTCCATTGAGCCAAATTTCTGTTTTTGTGCCAGTACCATATTGTCTTGATTACTGTAGCTTTGTAGTATAGTCTGAAGTCAGGGAGCCTGATTCCTCTGGCTCTGTTTTTCTTTCTCAAGATTGCTTTGGCTATTCAGGGTCTTTTGTGTTTCCATACAAATTGTGCAGTTTTTTGTTCTAGTTCTGTGAAAAATGCCAGTGGTAGTTTGATAGGGATTGCATTACGGCTGTAGATTGCTTTGGGTAGTATACTCATTTTCACAATGTTGATTCTTCCAATCCAAGAACATGGTATATCTCTCCATCTCTTTGTATCATCTTTAATTTCTTTCATCAGTGTCTTATAGTTTTCTACATACAGGTCTTTTGTCTCCTTAGGTAGGTTTATTCCTAGATATTTTATTCTTTTTGTTGCAGTGGTAAATTGGAGTGTTTCCTTAATTTCTCTTTCAGAATTTTTATCATTAATGTATAGGAATGCAGGAGATTTCTGTGCATTAATTTTGTATCCTGCTACTTTACCAAATTCATTGATTAGCTCTAGTTGTTTCCTGGTAGCGTCGTTAGGATTCTCTATGTATAGTATCATGTCATCTGCAAACAGTGACAGTTTTACTTCTTCTTTTCCGACTTGGATTCCTGGAAAAGGTATTTTAACAATTAAATCGCAAGAAGTTATTTATCACATTAAAATGTGTTACTTACAGTGATTTACTATAGTGTCTCAGAGCTCAGGGTGTGACAGAGGCCTCTCTCAGACCAGCGTGAGAACCTTTTTAATTTCACTTTTCCATGCAGGCTTAGTCATTTGAGTTGCTGTGGCTGTGATGTCTCAGAAAAACATTGCAGAGAAGTTCCGTATTTACAATTAACTAATGCCAACAGTGATCATCTGCCAGAGAGAAATTTAAGGGAAAAAAAGCTTGAATTTCACCCCCAGAATTACAGAGAGGTCAGAGCAGGATGGTGATGTAGGCAATATAAATATAGTAAGTAGGGGAAGAAAAATGACCATGGGACTTAGAATTAAATAGACTTATGTGTGCTGCCCAGAGTAGCAAATAATTTGAAAGTATTTCTGGACATTTGTCAATCACTAAGTACACTGAGGTTTTGTTTGAGGTAGTAGACATTAGGAGTTGATCATGAAATGACAATTCGGACAGCAGTGAAAGGAGACAGGCCAGGGGTGGTTATTTTAGAGAACACAAATTCACAAGTGATCTGAAACCCACAGGGACGTGTCAGTAGAAAGACAAGGGACAGCAGGACGTTAATAATATCAGTAAAAGCTCCTAACAGCAGAGATGTGGAGCAGCAAGCCGCTCACCAGCTTCCAATTTCCTTGTCTTGCATGGAAAGAGGCTCCTTAACCTCCCACTCTGTGGAACAAATGCCATTTTCCAGGGCATTCCAGTTCTTCCTTGGGAGAAGCCCTGTCTGCAGGGCGGAGGGGTTCCCACATCCTCCAAGAGGAATGGAGGCCTCTTCAGAATGGGCTTGTTCTGGACTTGATGATTGGCTCTCATAGGCTTCTCCTCTCTTTGATGGCCTGTACGTTTTCAGGGTAACTGGTCGAGCCAAAGGGACTCCATATGAAGCTATAAAGAGGGCTTTCTGTGCCCCATCTCATTCATTCCAGAGCAGAGTGAAGAATGGAAAGTATCATCCTCCACTGTGTCCACTGCAGTCCATTTGGGACTGCAATTATAATAGTGCAATTATATATATATAATTATGTATATAATTGGTCCAATTATAAATATATGTTACACGTTTCCACCAGAATCCTCCAGAGCTTCTCATGGCTCTGAGGTTCTCTGCCTTCAGTACAAGTGGATTTTTAACATTGCTACTCCCAAGCAGCCATACGACAAGGGCACATCCTTTTGTTATCAAGTCTGTTGTCATTCCAGTAGATACTGTGATTCTATTGAAAGGGAAAAAAGAACTACCTCCAGTACTCCTGCCATTGCCTGAAACTTAGCACATGCAGGTAATCTAACTTGGGAAGTATAGCCCATGCTGCAAGGTAAACCTGGAGACCTTTAGAGCAGCTGTCAGAGACCAGCAAAGCAGCAGGAAAGGCCCTGGACCTTTATGCTAACACTGGGCAACTTTCAACCAGGCGGTGGGCAGACTTTGGGGTTCGGCAGGTAACTCTTCCTGTCCCTCCAGAGTTCAGTCTGCTTTCCCCATTACAAGATGGTAGTCAGTAGATTTTGAATTCTTGGGCCTCAAAGGAAACCCCTTCCTAAGTGCCAATCAGAGCCTGAATTTCTGCCTTGTTCTTGGGACGTGCAGCATTCCCTCTGTGCCTGGAATTCTTGACATTCTTTGGAGTTGGTCTGAATCTCAGACTGGTAAGGGGTAGTTCCGTTTGGGTCAATGCATTTGTCACTAAGGAATGGAGTCCAGGAAGGCACACCCCACATTCCCCAGTGGCTGCAGCAGGAGTTTATCCATCCCAGCGACGGGCATGGCATTGAATCCCAGGCCCCCGAGGCAATTAATTCCACTCTGAAAAAAAATAAAGGTTAAAAGTTCATCAGAGTGTTTCTAGAATAGAAACTCAAGCCAGCAACAGGCTCCTGGTCAAGAATATTCCAAGTATTGGAATATTATAAGTGCCATAAGGATGTATAATAGTATTGAAGCAGGTCATTGGCAGTCTATCAGAACTGAAAGAGAAGACTCCTATTATTTGAACAGGAATTTAGCATGATTCTTTTACTTATTTTATTTGAATTCTGCCTTGCATTTCCAGCACCATCTCTAACGAAGGAGAAGCACACATTTTTATCTCAACATACATGTGTTCATCTTCAAAACTGCCTTTGCCCCCCTCCCTCCAAATTGTACCAAGTGTTATTTAAACGTACTAAACAGAAAACCAGTCATCCTGGCTTATATATTTGTCTCAGCCTCCATTTTTCTCAGCGTCCTTGGGTAAGCTATTATCTTATACATTGAGTATGGGGTGAACATTTTCTGTTCTCAGTTTAACACAGCAAATGCTTAAAAACAGATAAAAAATCACAAGAACTTTTTTAAGATTCTCATGAGGAAAAAGAAGACAACTTTTTAAGAATTCAGGAAGAACTGGATGATCTTCTGATATTTCCTTTTAAACTTGGAGGCGTTAATTACTAATTTGGTGATTTGGGGAAGGCGACTATGATTTAGATGAATCTGCAGTATTTTTGACGCCACCTAAAATGTTCCCGCGAAAGAATAACCTTGATGAAAACCACATCTTCCCTATAGTCTTTAGTAAGATGTTTTCTAAGCTGTATTTCATTTGAAAGTCAGCCAAAACTGGTTTTAAAAATATGTAGGAAAAGAAAGCCCAACATTTGCATTTTTCAGTGGAAGTTAAAAGTCTATTAATATTAAAGATAACTGAATAGAGAAATAAGGAGGGCTGCAGACTCAATAAGGTGAAAGCATGAATATAAGAAGATAGAACTATGGTTATGAAGGAATATTTCCAGCAGAAAGAAAAGTTTATAACTAGAAGATGAAATAAATCACAGAACATTTGCTAAAACAAAATCTGCAGACGGTAGACAGCATAGTTAGCCAGCTTTGCCCTAAAGGTCAGGAGACCTGGCTCCTGCCCGTTCATGCCACTGAATTGCTGTGTGACTGAACGTGTTCCTTGGTTTCTCTGAGTCTTAAATCCCTACAGAAGGGATAGTACTTATCTGACCCCAGGGGAGGGACCTCGTAGACTCTCCGAGGCTTGTCTAGCTCTAATTGTGCTTTTTAATTTGTCTGGTAAAGCAGAACTTGCAAGAGTCCCTTCCTCAAATCCAGAAGGTTAACGTAAATCAGAGCAAATCCTTTGTGCTCGTTATATTGGTGTCCCCAACATCTGTGGCAGCAAAAGACTAAAGATTTAAAGTGAAAGCAGTCAAGGACTTCTTAATTGAACTATGGAACGAGTCATTGTCACGGACCAGGTGTGAAATAAGTGGAGTCACTGAATTACAGTTCCTACAAGGAAACATGAAGTGAATAAAACTGGTTTGCTGAGAGAATAACTGTACCCCCTACTATCTTGGCTTTCCTCGCAAAGCAGTCCTGTTATCAACTCAACAACTCAACGTACGTTGAATATGATAAAGCTTCAGATGCAGAATGGCTTTGCGGAAGCCAGTCCCAAGCAAGTTCACGTTCATACCATTCAGCATCGCATGCCCAGGAGAGGAATGGATGCCTTTGTTGTTCACTATCTTGGCAGGTCTAGACAGATCAAAGTGAAGTGGTAACTGGTAGATTTGGGATCTCAGGAGAGCCATTTTAGGTAATTTACAAAATGGATATTTTAATACCTAAGAGATTGTTTCAACTAGGAGTTCTCCGTGGTTTATGTCATTTTAAAGGCATGAATGATGTCTGCTTATTTGTTTCAATGTTTAAGCATTTATGAAATGGGATTGTTTTAGCACCACCAAGTGTGCATCCACTGGGCATCTACTGCAGTAAAGCGGAAGCTAGGTCTGCCCGTGACCCAGTCACTGGAGTCCATCAGTCCCTCGGCTGAACACTGCTGGTTGCCATCATGTGTTTCGACCACTAGGTAGTCTTACATTGCTCTTAGTCATACTTTAATCTTTCGCCACAGTGACCACTGGTAAAGGACAAAATGCATAACAGCACTGACATGGAAATAAAAACAGCCTTGACCTGACAATTCTCGTCAATTCTCATCACGACCCAGATCCCGAAGGTTGTGAAGTTCTTTTTCAGGCACATCCAGATGTTTCTGTTACAGCACTGAAAAGAAATGGAGCCATGATTACATCTAATTTCATTTTATAGAATATGCATCCATTTTGAAATAATTTGACCTGCCTTTTGTTACCAAAAGGCTGCTGGCTGATAACTTGAACTAAAGATACACCCTTTAGTAGTAAGCCAGATTTACTCAGAATAGGCCATTTCTATGAAATCTGCCATAGGAAAGAAGCCTTATTTCAAGCAATTAAAAAGCACCTAAAACAGTAAAAACTGTAATAATAGTCTGCGTTTATATGGCTTTACAGTCATCAGATTCACTTCACATTGTTCACTGGATCCTAACTTAACCCTTTGTATTTCATCTGGTCCAGCGTCTATCACTGGCTTTGTGCCCTTCCTCCTACCCAAAGCTCTGTGATGGGTGCATTTCCATCCTCCTTGCTCAGATCTCTACCCTGCATCAATGGCCCCTTCTTCCTTCTTTGCTTCTCTCAGAAAAGGGACCCCTGCCAGAGGAAGATGCTGAATCACGTTGGCCTGAGATCAGGTCTTCCCAGTGCTGTTCAGCAATTCCAGTTTCCCTTTCTTGCATTCCTTAGAACGTTTGTGCAATGCTGATTCCAAATCCTCACCTCTTTAAGCACCCAGGTTTTCCCTACCAGCCCTAAATTTCAGCCAAGGACTAGTAATGGCCATTTGTCAACTGAATACTCTCTCTACATTAGTACTCAGTACTTCATATAAATCACTTCTGATCCAGAGCATCTCTACAAGGTAATATCATCCCCGTTTTACAGGTAAGGAAACTGAGGCAAAAGTGACACAGCCAGGATGTGATAAACTGGGGTGTAAACCCAGGTCTGTCTGGTTTCCAAAGCCCAAAGTACTCTCTGTCTCTTTCAAGCTTAGAATCCTTTAAATAATTTAAAAACATTGGATCAACCCATCACTGTCCTTATGTTTTTTTCCTGTTTCCTTTCTTTTGCTTCATCTAGGACCTGACTCCAATGGTTGTTCCCTTCTCAAAGCTCCTTCATTTTCTTCTGTTCTCTGAGCATCTTTCTTCCCACCTTCCAACAGGATCAGCTCTTACCGATACAAGTAAAGTGTCTTTTTCCCTTGGCCCAGCTAATCCTCCCAGTTACTGTCCAAATTTCCTCCTTCCTTTCTGGGTCAGAAATCACCAGCATGTGTCCCACACCTGCTTCCTGTATTTCCTCTGTTCCTTCCTCACCGACCCCCTTCAGTCTGGCTCCTACAGTGGCCTTCTTGTTAGAACTGCCCTCCCGGAGGTTCTCATCAAATTCAGCAGCCTCTTCTCAGCCCTCACTTTCTCCAGCACATCACAGGATTGACAAACGATCCCTCTCTCAGACTCTTAACTGCACTTGTTAATTCTAACTGCCCCAAAATCAGCCGATCAGTGCAGCTCCCCTAGAGAACAGACAAATTCAGATCTGGCCCGCTTAACTCCTATGAGGAGCACAGGATTTATCCAAGAACAATGTATCCAAGAACTTACATATTTGATGGGCTCATCGATCTTCTGTGAGCTCATCTCTCTTAACTGCACTTGTTAATTCTAACTGCCCCAAAATCAGCCGATCAGTGCAGCTCCCCTAGAGAACAGACAAATTCAGATCTGGCCCGCTTAACTCCTATGAGGAGCACAGGATTTATCCAAGAACAATGTATCCAAGAACTTACGTATTTGATGGGCTCATCGATCTGTGAGCTCATTGTCTGTGATCACGATGCCCACATTCCTGTTGCTAACCTTTGACCCTTAACTTTGCACTGCAGCCCTGTATTTCCAAATCGCAATGCTTGTGTCGTGTAAAATCCTACTTGTCTAAAACTGAGCTTGTCATCACCTTCAAACTGTCTCTCCTTCCCACCTGTACAATTTCTCTCTGTAGTAAAGCCATTCACCTGGACACCAAGTTAGCAACCTTGGGGTGAGCTTTTATGTTTCTCTCCTTCTTACCTATGTATTTATTCCACCAATATTTGTTGAGGACAGCCTCTGGGCCAGGCTTTATGTAAAGAGCTGGAAAAACAGATGTGGAGGCTGCCCTCGTGTTTCAAAGTTCTGACACTTTTTTCCTTAAAGTGTCTTTCGGCTCTTCCTTTTCTTACCGCCATTCCCCTAACTAGACTTAGCTTACCCTGGCTGGGATTAGTGAAGCAATTTCTCGTCTGAGAGCCCAACCTTTGGTCTTTTCTCCTCACTTCCTCTGGACACATAGGATGTTCTAGAAATACTTGTTCATGGGTGATTTTTTTTTTTAATTTTTAATTGTAAAATAGACATAACAAAATTTGCCATCCTAAACCATTTTTAAGTGTACAGCTGCGTCGTGTTAAGTGCATTCACATAGTTCTGCAGCCAAGCTCCAGAACTTTTTCATCTTGCGGAACTAAAACTCTATACCCATTAAATAACAACTCTCTGTTCTCCCTCCTCCCAGCCTCTGAGAACCACCCTTCTACTTTCTGACTCTAGGAATTTGACTGTTCTAGGTTCCTCCTGTGAATGGAATCATACAATGTTTGTCCTTTTGTGACAGGCTTATTTCACTTAGCATAAGGTTCATCCATGATGTAGCACGCATCAGAATTTCCGTCCTTTTCAAGGCTAAATAACATTCCATGTATGTTTAGGCCACATTTTGTCTATCCATTCTTTCATTGATGGACGCTTGGGCTGTTTCTGCCTTTGGGCTATTGTGAATAATGCCACTATGAACATGGTGGTACAGATATCTCTCTGAGACCCTGCTTTCAATTTTAGGGGGTATATACCTAGGGGTTGAATTGGTGGATCATATGGTAATTCTGTTTTTAATTTTGCGGGGATCACCATACTGTTTTCTACAGCAGCTGTACCATTTTGCATCCCCACCAGCAGTGCACAAGGTTTACAAGTTGTCCACATCCTTGCCAACACTTACTACTTTCTGGGTGGTTTCTTTTTTTTCTAACATCTTTATTTGAGCATAATTTCTTTACAGTGGTGTGTTAGCTTCTGCTGTACAACAAAGTGAATCAGCTATACATATATCCCCATATCTCCTCCCTCTTGCATCTCCCTCCCACCCTCCCTATCCCACCCTTCTAGGTGGTCACAAAGCGCTGAGTTGATCTCCCTGTGCTATGCGGCTGCTTCTCTGGGTGCTTTTTTTCATGGTAGCCATCCTAGTGGGTGTGGGGTAGCATCTCATTATGGTTTTGATTTGTATTTCCCTTATGGTTAGTGATGTTGAACACCTTTTCATGTGCTTATTGGCCATTTATATCTCCTTTGTAGAAATGTCTATTCAGGTTCTTTGCCTTTTTTTTTTTTTTTTTTGCGGTATGCGGGCCTCTCACTGTTGTGGCCTCTCCCGTTGTGGAGCACAGGCTCTGGACGCGCAGGCTCAGCGGCCATGGCTCACGGGCCCAGCCGCTCCGCGGCATGTGGGATCTTCCCGGACCCGGGCACGAACCCGTGTCCCCAGCATCAGCAGGCGGACTCTCAACCACTGTGCCACCAGGGAAGCCCCCTTTGCCTATTTTTTAATTGTTCTTATTAAGTTGTAAGAGTTCTTTATATAATCTGAATACTAACCCATTATCAGATATATGATCAGCAAATATTTTCTCCCATAAAATGAAATTTTAGTCTTATTTAGTGGTAATGTTTTTGACCTGTAGAATAACCCTCATTAAAAGGACTTTCCTTGAAAAATTATTTCAAGAATAAAACATCCCTTAAATTTGTTTTTACATCAGGTTTTTCTAAATACATAAATTATATGGCAAGGTAAATTTTAGATAAGTTTTATAAAACTCAGGATAAAGTAGAAGATAGCCAATTATTTGGCATATTCCAGCCGAGGATTAGAAATGTGCTTTTGACCCGGCCTATCCAGAGAATATAGCCTTTAAGCTTATTAAGTTTGATAAAATGTTAGGGAATAAAGCCTGTAAAGTACTTAAGAATGAGGACTTATTTTCCGAGCTTGAAAATGTTCTGAATATAGAAAAAAATTCTGTAAAGGAAGCTGCATAGTAGGCTCTGATGTCCCCAAGTTATCACGTATGTACCTAAGCATTCACACACTACGAGGGGCTGAAGTTCAGAAAACTTAGTATAACAAGTAATTTTTTTCAATATCCTGCCAGTTTCCAAAAAGGATTTTCAGGGCATTATAAGTCACATACATAGTAGCATTTCTGACCAGGGAATGTTAAAGCCATGTCTTTAGAGAAGATAACCATGCACATACGATTGAGGATAATTATACTCTAGGTATCCCGGTAGCTGTAACAAAAAGAGAAACAATAGATAACGTAGTTCTCATTGTAGTTCTCATTGTGCAAGGAAGCACGCCAGTATATCATCATAGACCAGATTGCTAAAGTAATGGGGTTTAACTTCTGATCTCATAGACAAGAATCATCTGTGACTAGACTGGCCTCAGCCTGGTCTCTGGCTACCCACACTTTCAAAGCCTGTGTCGTCATACCTCTGCAAGAGTTTGGGCCCTTGAAAGGTCAAATACCAGATTTCAGTGGGGATGCCATGCCCCTAAATTTACATTGTATATCTAAATAACTTGATAATGCTTTTAGAAAAGGAAGCAGTGGACCACCCTGGCAAAAAAAGACAACTATTTGCTGAAGCTGTAACTTGTTTTTAACCAGGACCTAAGAACACAGTCTTGAAGTTATTATTCCGGGTCCTGTCTTTTACAAAACAAAAAAGCAACGTAGGAAGAAAATTAACATTCAAGAACTAATAAACGTAAAGATTGGACCCGCAAGAAGTAGTCTTCCTAAACCACATTTACTGAGCTTTAGCTGAATCACTGTCCATTGCAGATTAA
Organism: Neophocaena asiaeorientalis asiaeorientalis; assembly: GCF_003031525.2. NCBI lineage: Eukaryota > Metazoa > Chordata > Mammalia > Artiodactyla > Phocoenidae > Neophocaena > Neophocaena asiaeorientalis. Next base: position 1,585,771 of record NW_020175387.1, on the reverse strand, counting down.
AATCGTCTTCAGCTGTGCCAGTGAATAGGTATGTGTGTGAGAGATGGAAAGTCAGAAGTCCGGAGAAGCAGCTACGGGGGCCGTTTGTGCCTTAGCAGGAGGAGTGTATGCTGAGTCTCGTGGGGTTGGTCTGACCAGAGAAGCAGATCGATACTGAGAGACCAGTTTCTTTCCGGTACAGGAACTCAGACATTATGCCTTTGCTTTTTAGCTGAGAGCTGTGGAGACACCTAGTTCTTGTTCCTATCGAGAGTATTCCTTGCTTAACAGACTGATTTCTTCTTTAAAAGGGCTCCCACTGTATACACAAGATAATTGGTTTTTGCCAGTCTAGGTCTCTCGTAAGTGAATAATGTCACAGTCCAAAAGGAAGGCTAACTAAGGTCATTTTTTGGCATTTTCTTGCACGTGATGCCATAACCCAGGAAAGGATTTTGGTTATTGTCAGGCAATTTCAAGAAAACCAGAAGGGAAATAGAATGGCAGGCTGCAAGGACAGAAGCAGGGAGATCGGTTCAGCCTTTGCAGGAACCCAGTGAGATGTGACCTGGGCAGGAGCGGTGATGAGAAGGAGACACGCGGGGTCGGGTGTGTATTTTGAAGGTCCTGCCGGCTGCCTTGCTGACCGTGGATGTGGTGTGTGAGAGGAAGGGAGGCAACCAGGATGGCTCACAGGGTCTGGGCTTGAGCAACTGGACGAATGGGGTTGCCGTTCACTGATGTTTGGAGTCTTACGTACAATTGCTCTCTCTTTTTTTTTTTTTTTTGCCTGCATTGTGTCTTCATTGCTGCGCGCAGGCTTTCTCTAGTTGCGGCGAGCGGGGGCTACTCTTCGTTGTGGTGCGCGGGCTTCTCATTTCTGTGGCTTCTCTTGTTGCGGAGCACGGGCTCTAGGTGCGTGGGCTTCAGTAGTTGTGGCACGCAGGCTCAGTAGTTTTGGCTCGTGGGTTCTAGAGCACAGGCTCAATAGTTGTGGCGCATGGGCTTAGTTGCTCCGCGGTATGTGGGATCTTCCCAGACCAGGGCTCAAACCCATGTCCCCTGCACTGACAGGCGGATTCTTAACCACTGCACCACCCGGGAAGTCCAATTGCTCTTGTTTTTAAATGTTGCTAAGAATTTTCTTTAAATATATGGGTATCAAAGCAAATCACATGTACAGCTCCTGAACCAACTAGATGACAGCCTCTGCCATCAAATTTTCAGAGTCAGGTCAGGAAACTTAACTTTGACTTAGTAAGTAACAAATTTTAAAAGACATCAAAAATCAGCATATTTTTTGAAGCCGTTTTTTGTTGGGAAGAAAATATGTAATAAGTAGAAATAGAAAAGTATAAGTATTGTATACAGTTTTATCTTTAGCAAAATCCTTGTCCATTCTAGATGAAAATCTTTATCAGCTGCGTCAGTGAATAGGTATATAAAAGATTGAAAGAAGTTGGGACAGACGTCTAAGGGACTTGCATCTACCTTATTAGTAGTAGGCCTATGTGCTGGGCGTGTTCAGTGTATTGTTTATATGCTTCTTTTTTTTAAAAGCACTGTTAGGGCTTCCCTGGTGGCGCAGTGGTTGAGAGTCCGCCTGCCGATGCAGGGGACACAGGTTCGTGCCCCGGTCCGGGAAGATCCCACAGGCTGTGGAGCGGCTGGGCCTGTGAGCTATGGCCGCTGAGCCTGCACGTCCGGAGCCTGTGCTCCGCAACGGGAGAGGCCACAACAGTGAGAGGCCCGCGTACCGCAAAAACAAAAACAAAAAAAAAGCACTGTTATGTTTAAGAAAAACTGGGAAAGCCAGACCATTTTGTTCTGAGTAAGGTGACTTGAGAGTTCGTGAAACACCATTTTAGTCACGAAAGAAAAAAGAAACTCAGATTCTCATCAAATTACTGATTGGAAAGAAACAAGTTGTAGTTAAGTTCTTAAGTACAGGTGATGCCTGCCATTCAGAAATTCCACATTGGGCTTCCCTGGTGGTGCAGTGGTTAAGAATCTGCCTGCCAATGCAGGGGATACGGGTTCGAGCCCTGGTCCGGGAAGATCCCACATGCCGCGGAGCAACTAAGCCCGTGTGCCACAAGTACAGAGCCTGTGCTCTAGAGCCCACGAGCCATAACTACTGAACCCACGTGCCACAACTACTGAAGCCCACGCACCTAGAGCCCGTGCTCTGCAATAAGAGAAGTCACTGCCTACGCACCTCAACAAAGAGTAGCCCCCACTTGCTGCAACAAGAGAAAGCCCACGCACAGCAACGAAGACCCAATGCAGCCAAAAATAAATAAATAAAATTAATTAATTAAAAAAAAAAAAGAAACTCCACATTTACTGTTTCAGCTGTTGCCGAGTGACCTTTGCAGGGCTGATGTCCAGGAGGGGGTCACCTACCTGCTGTACCAGCTTAGCCAGTTGCCCAGGCCTCTCTGTATCTCTTTACTCCAAAATAGTAACTCTCTACAAAATTTTGGTTTATTTGTAATAGGACCCTAAAAGAAAGTCTACCACTGATGCCTAACTGAAAGATGTTGCTTTTCACTTACTTTTTGCTGCATTTTATGTGAGAAAGTATAGATGATGATAATGGTATTTGGAGATTCCTGAGGGTCTGAAGATTGATGGATGTCAGCAGGCTTTGGAACAAATGAAAGGCTTCTTGGGCTCGCAGGCATGCTCCTTGTTGGTGCGTATGTTTTCCATGTGACCAGCTACATGTAGCAGCCAGGCATCCACTTGGAGTTTTTTCCACCGGTCTCCCCAGAATGACTAGCCCAAACCCCCCTCCCCCCAAGCCATGAACAATGGCATGTCTTACCCGTTGGGTGATTAAAGGGGTCGTGTGTTGCTCCAGAACTGAGCCTGGGATTGGAGCACATGAATAACGTGGACCAGGGTCAAGCCCAGATTTTTCCCTGGGCAAAATCAAGATGTTTTAATGGGTTGGCCGCACAACACTTTTTTTTTTTTTTTTTTGCGGTATGCGGGCCTCTCACTGCTGTGGCCTCTCCCGTTGTGGAGCACAGGCTCCGGACGCGCAGGCTCAGCGGCGATGGCTCACGGGCGCAGCCCTTCCGTGGCATGTGGGATCTTCCCGGACCGGGGCACGAACCCGTGTCCCCTGCATCGGCAGGCGGACTCCCAACCACTGCGCCACCAGGGAAGCCCCACACAACACTTTTGATGACAGCAAACTCAGATGGCTTCCTGTTCTCTTCTACTTCTTGTTATCAGGTCCAGGGCTACCAAAATCTCCTGAGCAGATACGTAGTTTCAGGCTTGAATGTGGTTTTGACCATCGTGCCAGCCATGCGGGAGCACTGACACAGGGAGGGGTGCTAGATGGAAAAGTCCCCCCTCCTCGTCTGGTCTTACAGGAAAGAACAAGTAAAAAAGTAAAGGGTTAAGGCTTCACTGATGCTGTGCTTCCAAAATATATTTGCAGAAAGGTTCATCTACGTTTGTCTCTTCTCCAGTTTAGCGTGTTGTCAAAAGTGGTGGAAATACTACTACCATTTTATTCCACTCCGTGGTGGTGGGTTGTGATTGTTTCGGAATAAATGGTGCTTGAGTTTTGTAAGTTTATCATCGAAGGGCTATCAGGTTTTATTATAGGATAGGATAACTGTACTCTTGTGGCTTCATTAATTATGGTGCCTAGACATAATTAGGCTCTAGCTAAGAATAGCAGATAAAATGGAAAATAATTCTGGGAAAAAATGAGCTGAGATTCTGAGAAACTGAAAGGACATAAGAGAGGGCATCCACTGAGTCTCAGCACAACCATGGGACTAAAGCGGCATCAGTGATGGCTCCCTTGCAGGGGTTACCACAGCTGGGTGTTTTAGGAATATGTTCTTAACCCCTTGATTTTGCCTCTGTACTCCCTACCCTGTAGACAGAGATCATCTAAAACATCGTCCAAGATTCGTAAGTGACCATTTTGATGATTAGAATTTGATTCATTCATTTTTAATTAATAGACTTTATTTTTTTAGAGCAGTTTTAAGTTTGCAGAAAAATTGAGGAGAAAGTACAGTTTCCATATACATCCTTTGCCCACACCCAGTTACCCTTGTTATTAACATCTTGCATTAGTGGGTACATTTGGTACGACTGATGAACCAATGTGGAACTTTAGTATTAACTCTAAAGTCCATACTTGACAGTAGGGTTCCCTCTTTGTGTTGTACAGTTCAGTGGGTTTTGACAAAAGCATGATGTCATGTATCCCCCAGTAGAGGATTATCCAGCATAGTTTCACTCCCCTAAATATCCCTTTAGATCTACCTGTTCATCCCTCACCCACTTTCACCTTGAACCCTTGGCAATCACTGGTCTTTTTACTGTCTCTGTGGTTTTGTCAATCCATTTATTTTTAAGTAACTACCCAGCTGTTCCAAAGGACATTCCTTTATTTACCATTCCTTTATTTATAAAGTGGGCCCTCCGTAAATACTATGTACCAGGCATTGTTCTGTGCCTTGGGAGTATAGTAGAGCACCAAAAATTAAAAATTAAAAAATGCCCAAAATAAAAAGTCTCCCTTACACTTATATTCTAGTACATCAGTCCTCCAGGCTCAGCTGGGTCCTAAGGAGGAGTGAAATGGGACCTCCCCCAGTTAGCCCCACAGTCTCAGGTGAGACCCCTTTTTCCCCGTCTTTTCTGCCTGCAGTCTAGTTCCAGGAATCCCGTCTGCTGGCCTCCTCCAGATGCCACCTGGGTTTTCTCTCCTAAGACCAGCTAGGGCGTGATGTCATTTCCCAACTTCCTCTCCTGCTGTCTCTGAAAGGCCTGCAGGCACACCTCTTTTAGACTCCCCTTAAGCTTTTACCACTAGTTATCTATAGCCCTGCCTAGCGCTAATAAAAGAAAATAGTCCACAAAATTATAAGAAGCAGGTGCCCATGAAAATTGTCTAAATACTAGCTGGATAAGATCTCCTCCTTTGGAAGAGGATGACCCAAAGTCTCAGCCTCCAAATGTCCTCTTCCTGGGCAGGCAGACATCAGTCCCCCTGCCTTGCCATAAGGAGCCCCATTCCTATCCCTGCTGCCCTCTCCCTGGCCCTTGTCCTCTAGAAAGATAAGCCGTTTCAGTGGGTGAGGACGGGCCGGGGAGAAGGAAGACAGAAAGAGATCCCTTTCCTCTTTCCCGCTCCACCTCTCCGCCTGCTTTCGGTTTCACACAAGAAACATGCTTAAAGAACAACTAAATGGACTCCTTGGAAGCCTCCTGAGCACATTCTTCCCGCAGACCACTGGGCCTGCTCCTACAGGCTGGGGGGAGCCCATGGTGTGCGTCTGTTTCCAACTACACATTCAGCAGTCACGCTGATAGTGTGACTCGGCCACGTTGGGAGCGTGGACACCACGGAAATCAGTCAGTGCTGCAAATCAGTTTTACTGTTTTTTCCCCCAGAGAGCTACTTTACCAGCACACCACTGGGCAGATCTTTCTTAATCAAATCCTTGTATTGATTCTACCATAGACATTAAATCCATGAGCCCTGTATTAATTCACATGTTCTAATTCTACTCTCCATGGTCGGGGGGCGGGGAGGGGGAACGCCAACCAAAGTCAACGGGGGATTTCATCCTCTAAGTCTTGAACACTGGGCTTTGCCTTAAGCTGTGCAGAACTTGTTATACTTTCATACAACTGGTTATACTTCCATTAACCTTGAAAGAAAGATTGAGGCAATTCACAGGTGATTTCATCCGCTTGATTTCCATTGATGTCTCACAACAGTATGATGTCTCACAACTTTCTGTTGCAGATGTGGGGCGAGGATCACGGTTAGCATTTCTTTCCAGGCCCTGCCTGCCCCGTAGACCGTGTGCCCGTCCTGTGTAATTAACTAGGTGCCGCCCCTGCTGACGCGCCCTTTGTGCTCCTGTAGGACCGCGCACGCAAGAGCCAAAGCTGACGCCGCCGACCAGGCTGCTCTGGCTGCCCGCCAGGAGTGTGACATCGCGAGAGCTGTGGCCAGAGAGCTGTCACCTGACTTCTACCAGCCAGGTAGGACAGGTGACCTGTGATGGGAGGGGTAGGAGCATTGCCTCTGGTTTCCTTTTTTCCTTCTTTTCCTTTTAATCCAAAGGTCTGTGCCCTATGAATTTCAGCAACACTACAAAACAAGTGGGAGCTTAGAGTAACACGTGCCTGGAGCCTGAGTGTTAGCGCTGGAGATTTGGCTTCTTCCCCGGTGCCTCTGCCCACCCCCCAGAAAGACTTTGAGCTGATAGCAGTAAACAAGACAGGAATCTAAAAGAGAAGTATTTAAGAAATTGTGTTAGTGTGTTGGGGACCATCTCAGGTGCTAACACAGATACCTCAAAATCAGAAGCACCTGGAACCATCACGTTAGCAATAAGAGAAGAGCCAGTAAGTACTGCGACTTTTTTTTTTTTTTTTAAATACACCTCAAAGGAATTTGGTTAGGACATAAAGAAATATACCACTTAAAGACAGATGAATCTGCACAGATTAAGAGGAGAAAATCATTCCAGATCATCTGGCTCAGATGTTATAGAATAGCAGTAAACAAATATTTACAGTGGGTTTCAATAGTTACCTCACTTCTTAGTGGTCTCCTAGTAGACTGCTTCCATCCCTTCAATATACTGGTGTTAACAAAATGGCAGTCGCCACCTTTTTATTATATGTTTCTCCATTGTTTTAGAAACAGCATCTTCCTGTTGATTTGCAGGATCAACAGATCTCTGGGCAAGAGAGACTAAAAGAAATGTTCTAAATTCTAAGTTTCGACGTTTATATTGTCTTGGTAAAGAGTTTTTTCACATTGGTTTCTTTTAATCATGCTGGATAAGTTGCACCCTGCACAACACACGTGTCCAATACCTGTTTGGTTCCAGTGAAGGTGACATAATATTGGAACCCACAGGGCATTAGTGTGACTACATGAACAAGGTAAGTCACAGTGAATAGAAGACCAAGTGTCCATGTATTCTAAAAGCTCGGAACGGGGCTATAATAAGGGATGGGAGAATGAAAAGGAAATGACAGGATTTTTTTTTTTTTTTTTTTTTTTTTTTTTTTTTTTTTTTTTTTTTTTTTTTTTTTTTTTTTTTTTCTGCAAAGAATGAAGACAGTAAAAGGCCATGTTAACAAGACTGTTTTTAGGAGGAGAGCTTAGGGAGGGGCCCAGTCCCGTTGCTGAGTTGATTGAGTTACCACAGAGCGACTTCTGTACTAGTTCAGCTCCAAGGGAGGTGACCAGTGATAATGGGTGTCTTCTTTTGTGTGCATCCTTTCTAAACCTCTGGGTGGGATTTAAATCATTTAATACGCATGTGTATTTTATTAGGAAAGGGAAATTTTCCATTTTTTGCAGTAGGAATAAACACTCTTCTGGCAACTCACACATATTAGCAGCTACCTGTCCTAGGGTGTGAGAGCTGGGGAGGGGATTTAGCCACCCAGGGGGGATCATCTTTTTCCTCCCCAGCAGTGCAGTTTTTGGGAGCAGCTCAGCAGTCAGGAGACGGTGCAGCTTCACATAGCAGCCCTGGGCTTGAGCTGCTTTGGAAGCAAACAAACTTGCTGTTGTCTGCAGATGGTCATTTCTTGATTCTGTTGTTAATTCTGTTGGGGAATAGGGTCCCTGTAGCTTGCTATTAGGTGTTAACAAGAGGTAAATGATATGGGAGGTCATCTCAGTTTTCCAGGCTAAATGGTTTTAAAAGCTTTTTATGATGTGAAAGCATTTGAGGGGGGAAAACATATTGTGGGAAAATGTAATTCCACCCTTTCCTAGCTAAAACAGCTTCATATAAGCAAGCTGTCAGTAATGAGTATATCACAGTAGCACGAGATGACAAGGGGTCTGTTTGAGACAGGAGCTAAGGGCAGCGGCTGCAATCCCCTTTGACCCGCAGCCAACACTTCCTTCGACAACTGTATAGAAAGCCTTTTCTGTACTGAGTATTGATCTTCTCACGGGAGCATAACTCATGCTTTCCACTCTGCATTTACAGGGTGATCAAATCAGACAGACATTTCTGAAAGGGCTTTCAAGTACTTTTTCTGAGTCAGGCTGCTTGTTTAATTTACATATCACAGATACAAATGTTCCCTTTGTTTGGAATGGATGTGTCTTATATAGAAGTTGTTAACCCTGGGGAAAGAAGGATGTCTGTCATAGCTTATATTTCGAACACTTTCATAGTAAGTTACCTCTTTTCAGGAGCTGGCGGTATTTTCAGATATTTCCCATCTTAGTTCAGTCTTCTACTTTTAGTTCAAAACTGTATTATTCTATAGTTTAGTTTAAAACTACAGAAAAAACGTAGCCATGTAGAATGGCTCTATCACTCAAAGGGCCAAGTCGTAACATATAAGAAAAAGCATACCAATGGATGTGTATGAATGTGTATGTAGATAATTGCATAGTACCCAGAAACCTAAATTGCCATGAGTATGAGTGACACGGTGAGTTGTCCCCCAAGAACTTAGAAATGAGGTTGCCCTCCAGGAGTTAAAATGAGCCCATGAGACTGCACAGATGTGTATAAAGTGATCGTAAGTGACAGCATGGCTGTAGCATAGCAAGATTTCCTTGTAACCTGATTGAGTGTATTGAAACCTCTGAAGACTCGGTCACCCCCCAAAGTAGTATAGAAGAAAGAGTCACAGAGGCAAAAATAGGCAGTGCCCATCCAAATGCTACCTAGAGGAGAGCAAACCCATGGCCCAAAGCCTTGGAGTACTGCAGTTGCATTGGCAAGGACGTTTCTGCGATGGGGAGGGATGCGGGGAACCGTTACCAGCTGTGTGTGGCTTTCCTGGCGAGAGCATCCGAGGGAAGAAACGGATGCATCAGGTTAGCTCAGCATGGTGCCATTAGATACTTGATTCATCTCATGCCTCTGTCTTGATTCCACATCCACCACTAACCTTCTGATTTTCGTTGAGCTTCTCGTGGAGGTCTGCCAACAGGGAGAGCACGCACTGGTGGTCATCAGTGCAGGTCTCAGGCCTCTGTGACATTTACCTTGCTCATTGTGAACTGATGAATTGGTCTTCTGGTGTCAACCATCAGTCTTGTGAGCTTTGGTGATGTGAGACTGCCCCAAGGGATGGCTCTGCTTCAAAGTGCTGATGAAATCAGGTTTTTAAGCCCGGAAAGCCGAGGTGAGACTTTGGAGGATCACTGAGCAGGTAGTGGGGAGTTGGACATGGTGGAGAATGATGGGGAAACTCTATGTATGGCTCATTTCCCCACTGTTTGTTTCCTCTCCATCAAGATGCTTATTTTGTTTTTAATTTCCAGTGATGTTTGTCCGTTGTGGGGGTCACTGGTCATGGGTTAAAGAAGAGAATGTGACCAGGGTATTACATAGGGCCCTCTCGCCACGTGGCCTAGGCAGCACCCTCAACGAGCTGTCTCTTTCTGTGTTTAAGCGTGTGTATTAGTCAGCTTGGGCTGCTAAAACAAAGTACCATGGACGGAGTGGCCTACACAATAGACATTTATTTTTTGTGGTTCTGGAGGCTGGAAGTCCAAGATCAGGGTGCCAGCATGGTTGGGTTCTGGTGATGCCCACCTTCCTGGCTCACAGATGGCCTTTCCCCAGTGCATGCACCTGGAGAGAGAGAACTCTGGTGTCTCTTCCTCTTTTCATAAGAGCATTAAGCCCATCGTGAGAGTCTCACCCTCGTGAACTAATCTATCTCCCAAAGGCCACACCTCCAGTAACATCACATTGGGGGTTAGGGCTTCAACATATGAATGTGTGAGGGGGCAGGGAGACAAACAGGGTGTAACACACACACACACAGTGTGTTGATTACTTAAAGTGAAGTCTTTTAGTATAGATTATTTTGAGATAGTGTTAACTAAGCTCACACTTCTGGTATGGATTAGAAGTCTTAAGAATTGTCTGTGCCTATCATTAATATGTAATACTTTTGGTTAAGAAGAAAGAAGCATCCTGGAATAGATGCCTTCTAAACTCACTTTCCAGACCCAAAATTCTGAATAAATTTTTTTCATAGAAAAAGGAAAACTGAATAATCCACTAGTTGACGTGAAATTAATAATTCATGGGTTTGCTGGTTATTCTTACCACTTAGGCATTCCAGCGTATCCCGTTCCACACACGTGTGTATTGAAAGCCCACCGTGTGCAAGGGGCCCCGGGCTGGGTGTCCCACGGCTTGCAGACAAGAGTGCTGTGGCTGTGTTCTCAGAAGCTGCGGTATTGCTACCGATGGGACTCTAAAGTCCTGTGGGAATGTAGCATTCTTTCCACATAGAATATAAAAGGGATCCTGCTATCGGTTATAGAATTTTTTTAAAATCTTTCAGTCTGGTCTTCTTTAACTGATTGGCAGTCTCCGCAGAAAAGTCCTACTTTCTATTTAATGACTTCTGATGTTGCTACAAAGCATTTGCCATCAGCACTGCCCTGGTAGACATTTGTTTGGAGGAGTCTCCGTGGTGCTTCCTCTGCCCACAGCCATTTCCCTGAGGCTCACCTAATGAAGAACTAGCTGAACGCCCTGCTGTTTCCATCCGCCGTTCACGCCAGCTGGGACGTGTAACCTTTCCGTGTGGGGGCACGACACGTGCTCAGTGTTGTTGTTTCGTGTTGTGTGGCATGTCAGTGAGCAGGTGACCCGTCTCTGACATCGTCCCAATACTAAATCCCCAGGGGGAAAAAAAATCCCTTAGGATTTAGAAATACTGTCTGTAAAAACAGACAAACATGCTGACTGCAACAGCTATCAACACTTCTCATAATTTCCCTCCTTGGTGATATTCTGACTAGTCTTTTTAATGAACTGCTGCATCTCATCAACTTTATGCTGCTGGCATTGCAACACTGACGCATATTACTACACAGACAAGTAGTAGTCACACCGTGTGCCTTCCAAGAAACTTGTCCAGGAAAAACTTCTGCCCTCTGCATTATACTAAATATCTTGTTTTAAAAGCACTTAATCTTACTCTGTAAAATCTAAGTGTATATCCTCATGTAGCTGGCCAGTCCCCAGTTGACTATGCCGTGCTGGAACCACTTCCAGCTGGATGCAGGTAAGGGAGGCTGGAGTTGGGTCTACCTCTAGTCAACATACTTTTTGCCACACTTTAATTTTTTTTTTTTTTTTTTTGAGTCAGAAGTCTTTATTTCAAGGTCTCGCCCAGGTGCTTTTTTTTCATTTATTTTTAATTTTTATTTTATATTGGGGTATAGTTGATTAACAATGTTAGTTTCAGGTGTACAGCAGAGTGATTCAGTTATACGTATACACGGATCTATTCTTTTTCAAATTCTTTACCCATTTAGGTTATTACAGAATATTGAGCCGAGTTCCTTGTGCTATACAGTAGGTTCTTGTTGGTTATTTTATTTATTTTTATTTTATTTCTTTTTTTATTATTTATCTTTGGCTGCGTTGGGTCTTCGTTGCTGTGCGCAGGCTTTCTCTAGTTGTGGTGAGCGGGGGCTACTCTTTGTTGCGGTGCCCAGGCATCTCATTGCAGTGGCTTCTCTTGTTGCGGAGCACAGGCTCTAGGCGTGCAGCCCTCAGTAGTTGCGGCACGCGAGCTCAGTAGTGCAGCGCTCGGGTCCTAGAGCACACGGGCTTCAGTAGTTGTGGCGTGCGGGCTCTAGAGCGAAGGCTCAGTAGTAGAGCACATGGGCTTAGTTGCTCTGCATCATGTGGGATCTTCCTGGACCAGGGATTGAACCCATGTCCCCTGCATTGGCAGGTGGATTCTTGACCACTGCACCACCAGGGAAGTCCCTGGTTTTCTATTTTAAATATGGCAGTGTTTACATGTCAATCCCAAATTTGCCATACTTTTAAATGCCAATACTGGGTACGTGAGAGTTACCTGGAGCATTTGTTAAACATCAAGATTTCTAGGCTTCGATTCATGCTTATTAAATTCTCTGGGCATCGCACCGCAGGTACCTCTGATGGGCAGCAGATGTGGATTGACTGCTTTGGAGTGCCTTTATTCCCTTATCCAGCCAATTTTTAACGCATAATAAAGCTGGGGAGGGATTTTTTCATCTGAAAGGTGGTGCTGGTAAATTCTTTGAGCTCAACAGATTCTGAATATCACTAGAAGCCCTGTAAATAAAACTGAATTGAATACGCCTGAAAACCATGTCTTAGGAGATAGGGCACAAGAAATGCCTTTCCTAAGACATTTAAGACAGGAAAACTGTGCAAAGGAGCAATGCATGAGATCTCTAAAGATCTAAAGGAGTGGTTAGACCGGTATTTGAGAGTTCATAAACATAATAAATACATTCAATGGAATCCAAAATAAAGCTTCGTAAATCGGTTACTACAAAATCCTCCAGTGGCCAAATCATTCTCTGCTTGGCCTATTAACGATAGCATAAATTAAGAGGTAGGCAGAGTTCTACTTACTCTTTACAAAGAGCGTTTGAAACTGTGCTTTGTCTTCAGGTATTTGTAAGTCTTTGTTCTTCTTCCACATAACTAAAGCATATCACTTTTTAAAAAATTATTTTTCTTGGACCCGCTATTACTGAATGACCTGAGTTTCCTCCCAAATAAACACTCTCTTGTCGCTGTTAGCGTTTCAGCAGAGTCTCATGCTTTGCTGGCAGCTGCCGCTTGCTGGGATCTGTCAGAGCAGCTCCCATTTCAGCTTCTCATCTGCTTTCTGCAGTAAACGCAGGTGAGACCAGTGGTTACGCAGATAAATCCTGAACTTGTAAGCGTCACTGTTAGGGTCTCACCTTTTCAAAATGGAGCGCATAGGCTTTGTGACAGCTTTATTTCTCGTGGTTCAGTGACTGTCTCCTCCTTGCAACATCAAGAGTGCATAACTAGTCATGTTTGCCAGAGATTATTTTTTCCCGTTCTTTTCTGTTGTGTGTATTTAAACATTAGCTTTTAATATGACTTCATCTCAAGAGAGAAGGATTTGCAAAATTAACTTTTGCACTGACCCCTTAGATTGAAGACGTTACAAAGTACTTCGTAATTTGTGTTTCAGAGTTAGGCGGCTTAAATGAAAAATGACTGGCTCTAAGAGTCTTGACTATTAATTACCTTTGCACGGAACACTTACTACCATGCCTAGATGGGTATTTCAGTAATGCTCTAAAATTGGATAACAGAGAAGCACAAATGAAACCAAGTTCTGATGAAATCTGGGGTAGAGGGGTGGGAGGAAAATATGTCAATGGCACACTGCAGAGGAGAGGTTGTGTGCAGATGAGGGGCTTCTCCATGAAAGGCCAGTACAAATGTTCTTCATGGGTTTTTGAAAGTAGGGGCAAGCCTGTTGATGAGGAATGTCGCTTTCTGGTGCTGCCCAGAAAGCAGGTATGTCTTGGTGGTACGTCCCAGTCACAACACCAAGAATCCAGAAACAAAGACAGCACCTTTTGAATAATTGCAGTTGCCTTTTTCTTCACTCAAGTGAGATACATCTCTCTGTGCCAAGAATTCATACTGCCATTTTTAATGGAGAATGTAAAAGAAAATTGCCAATTTTTTTTAAAGGGGGTACTTAACCAAGTTTAGAAAAGGAAATCTCAGTTGTTGGCGATGTTGACCTGTTTGGGAAACGTGAACCCTGTTTGGCTTTGTCTTCTGGAGGATGGAATATGAGATAATGCTCTTATGCTTTTGGCCCCGAGTACAAGCTATAAATGTGGGTCCTTGGGGATTCTCATTTCTGAGCTTAGTGTATTCCACGTTGCATTATATTTTATCTTAAGGATACACAGGAGCTGTGTGACTTTGGGTTTTTCAGCTGCTACAGCTGTTTCCGTATCAGTAAAATCGGGATATTGCCTGCTTCCTAAGATTTTGGTGAGGCTTTACATTTTGGAAAGTGCCTTGTATAATAAATGGCAGTCTCACAACATGGGAAGAGCAATTACAAGTCGGTAGTATGTAAGTTTTTTATTTACCTTTTTGAAATTTTTTATTTTTACACAGTTTTCTTTTTCTTTTTTTTTTTTTTTGCGGTACGCGAGCCTTTCGCTGCTGCGGCCTCTCCCGTTGCGGAGCACAGGCTCCGGACGCGCAGGCTCAGCGGCCATGGCTCACGGGCCCAGCCGCTCCGCGGCATGTGGGATCTTTCCGGACCGGGGCACGAACCCGCGTCCCCTGCATCGGCAGGCGGACTCTCAACCACTGCGCCACCAGGGAAGCCCTATTTTTACACAATTTTTAAAGGTTATTTTCTATTTACAGTTATTACAAGATATTGGCTATACCCCCCTTGTTGTACAGTACAGCCTTGAGCCTATCCTACACCCAGTAGTTCTTCTACTCCCCCACCTTACACTGCCCCTCCCTCCCTCCCCACTGGTACCCACTAGTTTGTTCTCTGTATGTCTGTGAGTCTGCTGCTTTTCTGTTATCTAGTTGGTTGTATCTTTTAGATTCCATAAGTGACACCATACAGTACTTGTTTTTCTGACTTACTTCACTTAGCATAATGCCCTCCAAGTCCATCCATGTTGCTGCACATGGGAAACTTGCATTCTTTTTTATGTCTGAGTAGTATTGCACGTGTGTGTATATAAAACCTCTTATTTATCCATTCATCTGTTGATGGAGGCATGTTAAAATTTTAACAATTTTAAGGATAATTGTTCTTCAGCCCCTCTGGGCTGAGAGGTGGGAGTAGAGACGGGAAGGGAAGCGAACAGATGCAGTGCTCTGGAGTTGACAAGAGAGAGCTGGTCAGCTCATGTAAGCAAGTTGGTGGGTGATTTCTTCCCTGGGTACTCCAGAGATGACACTGTCACCTCCTGCCCATTTGCAGAGACGAGGGCCAGCTGGACTGTGTGACCTTGACTTCCTGTGATGAAAAATGGCTGATGGGTGAAGTGGCGGCCAAAGGATGCGCAGGACCTGGTTACTGGGGAGGGGCTGAGGGGCAAAGTGCCTAGAAAGAAGGGCACTGCCTTGGAGCATGTCTCTGAGGGCCCCAGAGAGGCCCTCTTCTGGACCACTGGCCTCCTTAAATGAGCGCTCACTGCCGGTATCACCTTGTGATGCACATTCTCCTTACATCCCCACTCCCCCCACAATCTGCCCATAAAATAACAATGGCACCAGGGTCCCTTTTTTTAAGTGAAATTTTCTTCTATTTATGAAAATAACATATGATAGTTACACAATTCTAAAGTACTCAGAAAAAGAAAAAAAAAAAAATCCTGAGACTACAGAGCCAAAGCCAACTGCCTTGTCTTGACTTTGATGCCTGCAGAAACGCTGCTGATGCAAACCCAGGTTGTGAAGGGACTCCGAGTAAGTCATCTTATAAAGTGTAACCTAAAGCTCAGAAGTTGTTCCTAACTAGGCAGTTTAAATGCTCCTTTGATGAAGGGTCATTAAAAATGTTATCTGCATGTTCTCCACCGACAGTGTAGATACTTTATTAAACATTAATATGTTTAAGTGTTCTATTACATATTAAACAAAAGAGTCAGTTTATTTTTGTATATGAGTGTATACTCTGTATTTTAGTTACACCATGTAAATTGGAACGTTCAGATTAATTATGGTGCTGTCTCCAGTGCTCTATCCATGTGAATTCTGCCTCTGTATTCAACCAGCAGCAAAAATCAGGACTGTTTAACTTTTGTGGCTATCACAATAGTGTACATAATGGTATATATTAACTTAAAAACTTCTCATCAGTAAATAATCTTTTCTCCCAGGGAATGAAACGTCCTTATGCTTAGTCAAAGCCTCGTAAATATGTTTAAAACAAAAAGAGAAAAGGCTAAGCTGATTTAGCAAAATAATATATGAGTAGCCATGAGGAACAAGCCTTTATGCCTTATTATTTTTTATCACCTTCCCTTGTGTTGTCCCCTTTCTCCCCAGGTCCAGATTATGTCAAACAGAGATTTCAGGAAGGTGTAGATGCTAAAGAAAATCCAGAAGAAAAGGTCCCGGAAAAGCCACCTACACCAAAGGAATCTCCCCATTTTTATCGCAAAGGCACGACACCCCCGGCGTCTCCCGAGGCAAGTCCCAAACAAGGTGGCTCTCCCTCCCCAAAGCCCGTGAAGAAGCAGAATCCCAGCTCAGGGGCCAGACTCAACCAAGACAAAAGGAGTGCAGCCGAGGAGCAGGTGACGGCCACCGTCAATAAGCCCTTGACCTCCAAGGCTTCCACGAAGGAGGTGGGAGCGGCTGTGCCCCACTCCAGGTACTCTGGCCGTCACCACGTCCCTAACCCCAGTAACGGGGAGCTGCACTCTCAGTATCACGGCTACTACGTGAAACTGAACGCCCCCCAGTACCCCCCGGAGGACGTGGAAGAAGAGGAAGGGCCAAGCCAGTCTTCCTCGGCGCTGGTGCACAAGCCATCGCCCAACAGGTGGAGTCCCCCTAAATCTGTGACAAAACCAGTTGCCAAAGAAAGCAAAGCTGAGCCAAAAGCTAAGAAGTCTGAACTTGCTATACCAAAGAATCCAGCAAGCAACGATTCGTGCCCTTTGGAAAAAGAAGCCAATTCGGTAAGTTGTGCAAGACGTGTTTTTCTCTCACTTCTGCTCCTTTTGGTTCTTTCGGGTGGCAGCGTGGGGCATCTGCGCCTTGATGATGACGATTTGCACCTAGGCTTAGCAAAAGTCCCCGGGAGCACCGGGCTGTGTAGAGTAGAGCCTAGCACTGGTAGCTTGAGCCACGATGGGCTCTCGGGCAGAAATTCCTCTGTGCTCACTCGGCCAACCCTCAGGCTTCATGCAGGCAGGCTGACGTGACTAGCTTGTTGCAGCTCCACTTTTACAAGCCTTTACCAGCACTTCTTGGTGAGCTTCATGGTAGCTGTTGAATTCCCTGGCGGTCCAGTGGTTAGGACTCTGCACTTTTGTTCCCGGTGGATTTAAGGTTCTTTCTTCGTTGTGAAAGAATTCGGAGACAAAGTGATAGATTTATTTAGAGAAAAACACACTCCACAGACAGAGTGTGGGCCATCTTGGAAGGCAAGAGGCTTTGAAATATGGGGTGGTTCATTTTTATGGGCTGGTAATTTCATAGGCTAATGAGTGGATTATTCCAACTTTTGGGCAAGGGGCGGGGATTTCCAGGAATTGGGTCACCACCCACTTTTTGACCTTTTATGGTTGGCCTCGGAACTGTCATGGCACTGGTGGATGTGTCATTTAGCATATGGTGATACATTACAATGAGCATGTAATGAGGCTTAAGGTCTTCTGGAAGTCAAATCTTCTGCCATCTTGGACCTAGTTGGTTCTAACCAGTCTTTGTCATGTACTGTGGCTACACCATTCTTTTAAAGGTTGTGCCCTGCCCCCTTCTCTCCTGTTTCACTTTCATTGCTGCAGGCCAGGGTTCGATCCCTGGTCAGGGTACTAAGATCCCACAAGCTGTGAGGCACCACCAAAAAAACAAGGACTACATGGTAGCTGTCTTATTAGCTCTGGCTGCTATAACAAAACTACCCTAGACTGGGTGGTCTAAACAGCAAACATTTATTTCTCACAGTTCTGAAGGCTCAGGAGTCCCAAGATCAAGGCACCAGCAGATTCAGTGTCTGGTGAGAAGCCACTTACTTCCTGGTCCATAGAACACAGGCCGTCTTCTCCCTGTGTCCTCACAGGACTGAGAGGAAACAAGCTCTCCGGCGTCTCTTCTTGGAAGGGCACTAATCCCATCCTGAGGGCTCCACCCTCATAAGCTGATTCTCTCCCAAAGGTTCCACCTCCAAATACCATCACATTGGGGGTTAGGGCTTCAGTGGATGAATTTGGGGGCAGGGGATAGATCCAAATATGCAGTCCATAACAATAGCTAATTCTGAGGGCTGGGAAGGAATCATGGCCCACCTGTCCCCTGCGCTCTAACCAGGAGGAGGGCTCCACTGCCATTTGCTAAGTCCTTAACCTGCCTTTTGACTCTGCACCCACAATGGTCAGCATCTTTAGACAAAAGAACATCTTTTCTAACTATTACGAATTATTCTCATAAATAGTGTGGATTTTATTTAATGGCCAGGCTTTGCAGCTAGAACTTTTTCTTTCCCATATGAGAAGTGAAATTTTTCAACTGTTTAAGAAAATCACTTTGGTCTTCTAACTCCTCCAAGTGTCCGTTCTCCTAAAATTTCAGTTTTCTGGTGGATGCTAGTTTTATTATGAGTCTGGAGCATTTAAGGTTTTTGTTATTCAACCAGAAAGCTTTCAGTTATTGATAAATACCAACATTCTCATTCCATGAGATTTGTTAATGATAAAAGGAATTAGTATTTTATCAAATTCTGTAGAATTTATAAAATCTGAAGCTAAGTAAAAAGCTGACTGATCTGTTGACCTAGTCATATGCCTTTGGAAAAGGGAGGAAGCCATAGCCAACCCAGTACTTACTAGTAATTTCAGAAACATATTTGCATAAAGGTGTGGATTAATATTTTGGCCAACAATACATCCATCAGTTTCTTACCTTTAAGAAAAAATTTTTCTTACTGTTCTATCTACTCATAGGGTTAGACATTGCAATTCATTTTTTAATTAACTTATATTTGAAATTTTCTAGGTTTATTTTGCTAATATCTATCAACACAGGTTCCCACCTTTTTAAAATTCTCACCATTTTAATTATCTAAATATGAATAATTATCTAAATATGAATAAATCAGGTTAACATGATTGACTTTCTGAGAGTCAACCTCCATATAGATAAATGGTTTTCAAAACAACAACTTTGAGACTGTTCAGTGAGCATTCATCTTTTAAAATATTTTAACACTGGTATGTCAGTATCCTGATATTATAACTGTCCGTGCTAATATCATCACTACTGAATTTGCTAAATGTGATAACTCACTTCTTATTTGGCTTTCAGCATTTATAGCCATAGGTTAATAAAGCCTCACATACGTATTAGTGTTGGTTTGCCTGATTTACAAAGGGGAAATTCAGGCAATGCAAGGCTATTATCGTTTATACCTTTGGGTACCCAGTAGTGGGGTTCAGTTGATTTCCAGAACTCCCCAAGGGGAAGTGTGTGCCCCAGTGTTCCTCATATTAGATGAGTTACCTAGTAGTCTTTCTGTATAAACGTTACTAATAGGTATATTTGGTAAATTCACAGCCTTCTTGTTTAGAAACAGCATCTGTCTTAACGAATGTGCAAAGCAGTCAGATTCTGGGAGTTGGCCAAGCATCGTGCAGCTCTGCAGGCTGGTCTCTAGGGTTCCCCTAAACACCCCAAGAGAGAAGGGAGGCCAGCAGCTCTGCACCTCTGTCGGGAGCTGGAAGGCAGGACTGAGTTGGCACCTTCGTGCGGAGAGTTTCACAATTAACCTTCTCTTCCTAAATAACATAAAGCTGCCTCTCACACCCCTTATAACTGTTTTCTTCACAGAGAGTTAGGAAGTGACAAAATGATCCTAAAGGTAGGCAGTGAATGGCCTTTAAAACAAAAGAGCACTGCATACAATTTCGAGGTAAAAAGACACTGTGTAAGTCAGAAGTTTACAAATAACAATGTGGAAATTCATGGCAGAGTTCACACTGAAGCAGACATTTGAGGGGAAGCAGACTGAATCCACCTTTGTGAGAGATCCACCTTGAGTCAGCATCACCACGTGTAGGGTGGCTGACCAAACAACCTGCACAATTTTAGTCAGCCAGCTTGCTGAGACAGTGTAGGCTAGTGGCTAGCGGTATGGCCTCTGGCGCCAGACTTCACAGGTTCACATCCCAGCTGTGTTACTTACCAGCTCGATGACCTTAGGCGAGTTTCTTGACTGCTCTGTGACTTGATTTTTTCATCTGTACCTGTATCAAGGGTTGTGGTAAAGATTAAATGAGTTGATACTTTATAAAGTTCTCAGCACAGTGCCTAGCACAAAGTAAGTATTCCAAGAGCATTGACTGTTACTGAGTTTGTCTTAACACTAGTTGAAGCATACATAGTTCATAAATACTCCAGTAGGTTTTGACCCACCCTCAGGATCACCCTGGATATCGATCGCCCAGAAATCCAGAGAGACTCTTCTGGGACACAGGCTGACACTTAGGGGAAGGGAAGCCCTGGCAAGGATCACTCTGCAACGTCCCTTCAGTCTGTGACTCCTGTGGACTCAATTCTATGGGATGCCAGGATTTTTTGTAGGATTTTGCGGTGTGGCAGCTTGGCTAGGAGGCAGTAGAGGTTATCTTTAGAACCTTATCATCAAACAGGCTAGTGAGGAGTCTTCTCTTTAGGAATCTCAACTCCTGAAAACTACCTGCACTTTTTCTCTTAGCAGTTACACCGATCAGCCTCAGAGTTTGAGATTTACCCGACCTTTCTTCTGAATTGTCGTAAAACCACAGTCAATAAATACATATAATTAAACTTTGCTTTTTCCATGTTTTTGGAGACGTTTGAGGTTTAACATAAACTATATTAACTCTTCAGAAAATTCTTCACAATTTTAAATGAGCGATAATATCTTGAAGAAAAAACTTTTGCGTTAGAACGTCTTTCCATATTTTGACTTCCTGCGCTTTATTTTCTAACTGCCTGAAAGTTTCTTCCAAACAAGACTCGCACTTTGCCCTGCCACAGCTTCTTTTATTACACCTGTCCCAGTCCGTCTTGAAAATCAAGACTGATTTTTTTTTTTCATTTTGCTATTTTAAGCTACAACTGGCCACCACAGTCATATTTAGGAGACTTCACCTTAAAGCTTTCCACCCTGTACCCAGCCCAGGTATCTGAAGAGCACAGAGGTCACTGACGTCTTGGTATCTGCCTATTAAACATAGCATCCCAGAATTTATTTTTTACCTGGTTGCTGTTTGAGTCTTTTATTGCTGGTTTACCCCTCATCTTCACTGAGTCATCTTTAAGAATAGCTTTATATAATGGAGCTATACTAGTAGGAGAAATATACATGTGTTTGTATATTAGAATATATACGAGAAATACATGTTCAGTAGTGTTAGGTATATAAATATATACACACACACACAAGCCCAAAATACTAACCAATTCAAAAAGGTTAGATGAATTCATAGAACCTTATAAGGATTTATGAAATGGGAGTTAAAGGTCCAGGCACACCTTAAGTCTTTGAAAGTAGCTTTACTGAAGGTACTCTTATTGTTCCGCTTTCCTAGCGTCCGTGTAAGTCACTGAACTCCATTGTATTGCTCTGACCCTGTTACTTTTCCTCATCTTCTTTCATATCACTGTCTTTAGGAATTACGAAAAGAAATCCACTAACCCAAAAGAGTTGAGACGATCCCAAAATTCTTAACACATTCATGGCAAGATCTAATCAGTTTGTCAGTTTGTGTAGTAATAGCATTTCCTTAACCTCCATGCTGAGTAATAACGTTGAAAGATCATCTCAATTATTTTCTGAGTTTCCTACATTATTTATATGTTCTAAGTTAACCATGATTGAGGAGTTACATAGGTTTAGAACACAGCTCTACTAAAAGAACCATTGGTCATTATCAAGATTTGATGTTTTTCTGATACTACAGTATCATAGGATGTAGATGAAAATGCCATTTTAAAGAAGTTGATGGGAAATTATTTTGAAACTAAGGCCTGTGGGTTTAATGGAGATAAAAAGAACATGTAGCTCTGAAGTGAACAGACTAAAGTTTAATCCCAGTTCTAATTTGTTCAAACTGGCTTGAGTAACCTTGGGCAAGACATTTACCCTCTCGGAGCTTTGTAAAATGGAACTAATGGTCACCGTGAAGAAGTAAGTGTTGTTTGTTTTCCTCCCATTTACTTGGGGTTTAGGAACTAGGCTTTTTCTTCTTCCTAACAGTCCCTACCTCAAGGGCACCCATTTTTATTCCTCCTCTCTCTCACCCTGATTTTATTAATCACCCTGTTCCTCATTTAATACAGTGACTGTATCAGTTCAACCACCACCTCCATAGCACTTGGAAAAGTACCAAAAGATTGGTTTTCATTAAATATTGGTTGCCTGGATGAATCGGGCAGCCCTTATGTGTGGGTATAGAGTGGTCAACAAGGCAGCGCCCCTGTGGAACTCAGTCTAGGGGGAAAGATGACAGTTAACAAGAAACGACAGTAAAGTGTGAAGCATTAGGGTAAAGAACAGGGTACTCTGACCTCTACCAACCTCTACCAACCTCTACCAAGGAGGTTGTGACCTCATCCAGAAAGGAGGTGTCCTTGAAGGATATGAGACTCAAGCCCTAGGTCCTGCGAGATAAGCACTGGACCAGTGGCAGTTCCGGTCTCCCTTGCTCACTTACCCACCCCTCCCCCCCCCAAAAAAAAATCACATCAATACGACATTTGAGGACTCTGACCCAGTTTCACTGTTGTCTCATTGGATAGTCAAATATAGTACAACTGTTTCCTCATCTGTAGAATGAGAATAAAACTACCTACCCAACCTCTCTTATGGCAAGTTTTAGAACATTTTAGAACACTTTTAATGCTACTTAAGAATTAGACACTATTTTAATAGTAAATACCAAGATCGCATCTTTGTAATAAAGATGGCCAAGCACAGGCAGATCTAAAATGATGGGTCATATAAGGTTTCTTTGTTTTTTCTTTTAAAAAAAAAAAAAGTAAATTTTGGGTACCTTGGGCTATGTGGTATTTATTTATAGCAGTATTTGGCAAAATAGGACTCTGATTTGTTAAAATGTAACCTGATTTCTGAAACGTTAAAATGTAACCTGATTTCTGAAACGTTGTGGCTTTAAGCAGAGGACTTAAAAATTAGACCTGCACAGTAATTTCTGAGAGGGCTCAATTTCCCACTTGCAGCTTTTACCTTAAGGAAGGGACAGTATCCAAAAAGAAAACCAGGAAAAGCAAGAGTCAAAGAACCTCATTTTGAGTTTTTCCTAAACTTTTCCAGAGCAGCCTCATTGCGGATTTCACTCTCCCCTTCTAACTGCCTTTATGAGGAAATGATTCTTCTTTATCCGACAACTTACATACACCTTAACAAAAATGCGTATCTAATTCCCATCACTTTTTAAACCCTTAATGGTGAGCTGTGTCTCACCCAGACTGTTGCCCAGTGTTTCGAGGTGAAGTCGATTATTTTTTAAGTCGTGTTCTAGGTTTAATCAAGACTGGATTCATCTTTAAGTGAAAGTTCAGAGATGGCTCCATTTAAATACAGCCTAGCTATTTTTAGTTTATACCTTTTGGAACTGCCGTCATTCTTCATACCTTATTTACTGCAACTGTGTTGGGTCTTTTTAAATATTTCTGGTAATTGGTTCTGTGAGCTAATTTATCTACTGCTGTTAACATGGAAAAGTGACACTTGTTTTGTTCTGTTTCGTTTCCAGGGCCCTAATTCAATCATGATTGTCCTTGTCATGCTGTTGAATATCGGGTTGGCCATTCTTTTTGTTCACTTTCTAACTTGATTGGAATTAGGAAAGGTAAGAACGGCCTTAATTTCTCTATAAAATCACAATATATAACATTTTTTTCCCCATATTCAGATTTTTTTTTTTTAACAACTACGTATTGTCCTTCACTTTAATTTTGGCTGTGCCTGAATGTGATTCAACATAGTTACTCAATGATATAACTATTTTGACCCTTCAGTGAAGTCATGACAACTAGCGGTGTTAGCCCACAGTTCTCTGCGGTGGTGTCATCAGCCCTTTAAATGGCACACCCCAGTCAGACTCAGACACAGGGAAGCAGGCTTGGAATTAGGATGGGATCACCAGAGAGAGAGAGAGAGAGAGAGAGATGAAACTTGGGAAATTCAGCCGGAGGACCCGTTCGGTCCCCCTGGGAATGCTTTGGGGGTCCTCTGGGAGCTGAAGCAAGCAGCCATGTTGGAGAGCAAAACTTAATAATCATTCTTTTTTAAAATCTGCTGAAGCAGCCCCATCCGGCGAAGTTCTTGGCATTGGCTACTCCATCTGTCCTAGCAGAGTGTGACTAAACTGGAAATGTATGGAGCTGCATTTTTTTTTTTTTTTTTTTGATGGAAGTCAACAGCTGCCTTACTATTTTACCATCTGACGATTCTAGTAGGGAGCTGGGGAAACAAACGACTGCCCGAGGAATGCGGTCGGAGGACTGTGTTGCTGTGGCCGTGGTTCCAGCATTCACTCCTGTCTCATTAGAAGAAGTAGGTAGCCGCAGCACTCACCAGTCTTATGCCATGACCTGCTGCTTTCTCATCTCCTGGAACGTCCCGGGAGAGAAGGTTTCGTTGGCTAGTGCACGATTATGTTCATTTCTGCTGTTTATTTAAATCCAATGTATAGTCATCTTCAACATGCGGTCCCGGCTGGCTGAAGCACATGTGTCGCATCTCAAGGAAAAGAAACAACAGAATGCTAGAGAAAATGTGTTTATTTTGATAGCAATACATCATTCTTCGTGTCGTTTAGTCTTCCTAAACCTGTAAAAGGCTATTTAAAAGTTAGCAATTTGAAAGGCATTACACCTACCTAAAAATAATTTAACTTTAAACATTTTTAACACTACTGAGATGAATTATTTACGCACTTAGGAGGTGCTAAATTGTAAAAGCTGAAAGACAAGAGAATTCTAAGAAGTAGAGTCAAAACGTTGCATGGATTGCAGTAATCGGTGTTTAAAGGATTCAGTTTCATTGCTGACGTACTTTGCCAACCAAATAAAATCTTGTCAGTAGCTATGTTAATTCCCATGAAAGTTAAGCAAGATGCTATTAATAACTGCTCTTTTTTTTTTTTTTCCCCCAAACTTAAATTTTTGTTGAAAACGTTCAGGTAGAGCATAAAGCTTTGTTAAAATCAGTGCTTCTCAATTTTACGCCTTTCATGTTTTTCAAAGTCCTTTTGTAATTGTATTTCACATTTTAAAGGCTTAGACAATTTTTAAGTATCTGTCTTTTGCAGTCCTTTGTTATTCTGACATAATCTGATTTTTTTGCTGTTTTATAATTTATTCTTTATTACTCAGAAGCATGCTTAGAGAAACTACGTGGTCTTTATAAAAATACTTATTTAAAAAGAAAATCAGGGGAGGTAAGTTATCTGTCCAATCTTGGTAAAGACGTTACTGAGGAGAGGGAGCTCTTCCTAAACATTTTCACGATCTGCATGGTTTAATCCGATTCTTTTTACCTTATCTGCTACTGTTCCGACGCAGAAGAGACAATTCCCGTATTAGCACAGGTGTGGACTGCATGCTTTGTCACCTGCAGGGCAGTAACGCAGTGGTGTTTTTCGCAGAAGTACATATATGTTGAGAATCCTGGGTGTGACCAATATGGAATAAAGAAGAAAGCAGAAAGAGAGCAAATGAAAATTACAACTTGTATATTTATTTATTTTTTACATTTTGCTTTGACTTTTAAATTTAGGAAGTATACGTTTTTCCCCAAGAAACGTTTCAGTTCCTGTGTCAGTCTCAATATTCTCACTGCTCCTTCCTCACCCCATCGCTCTTCATGCTGGGAAAGCTGATTTTTTAAAAAAATTAAATAAAATATTTAATCTTAAGTGTTTATTTCGAATGTGTAATGCTTTGGAAAATAATGGGTAACAGATAATAAAGGATATGTTTATAAAGTGAGCATGTTGGTTCCATTTATAAATGTATGTATGATTTATAAGCTTTTTTAAAAACAAAGCTCAAATTGTTGGTATTTTTCTAAAACGTGCACAGCTGTATTTTACATGAAAGGCTCTTTCTAATGGGTTGTTATACTGTGCTCTACATTTTGGACAGCACATGAAGTCTGCCAATGTACTTAATAAAACATGACTTTGTTTATTTAAAGTTTCTTGCTGTGAAAAAGAACTCCCTACCTGCGAGTTCCGTTATTTATAATCCTTGAAACCAAAATGTATAATGTACAGTTTTCACAACTGTATCTGCTCTAATAAAAAAGTTGGTTATTAATAAAGTTGCAGGTGTGTTTCCTTTATGAGTAAATTACCGTCTTGAGTTATGTGGAATTTTTGGCTGGTGACGGTGGCGAAAGAAAGATCTGCTGAGAAATTAATAATAGAAATGGGGGGGGGGGCAGTGCTCAAAGAACCCACCTGGCAGAAGGTCTTACGCTGCACCATTAAGTTTTTTCTTCGTCTCTTTCATCTTAGGCCTTTGGAATCATTTTGCAAAGTAAGATTCATCGCTCTGCTTTACTGCCTTCGTTAATTGTATTAGTGCCTTATCCCGGGTTTTGAGTCTGCTCCTGTTTTTAAGGAAAACTTAAAGATGAAGTAAGTCTCTCCTGCGTGGGCACTTTTCAGTTACAGTTTTCTGACCATTGTGGCCCAAAGAAATTACTATGTTGCTCTGGCCTCTGCTGCGTAGGTCCAAACTGCAGCTGAATAAACTTGCTTTCGCTAGAACCTGCAGCCTTTGAAGCCATCCTCGGTGCTGGCCTCGGCTGGCTCCAAGCATCAGCAGGCAGCCTGTGAAGTACAATAAATGGACCTTCTCCAGAAAAGCTTCCTACGGAGCTGCCACAGCGCTTTTAAATTCCCAAGTTAGCCACTCCTGTTGAGGGCTGAGGTATCGAAGACCCCCACGTACGCAACGCCCAGTTATCGCCTCTAGGTGTTAACGGATTTATCAACTCACGTGATTCATCTCCTAGCAAATCCTAAGGGAACAGAACACAGGACAGACTACTTTGGAGCAGGCGGGAGAAGCACAGGGTGCTAGAAAGATTATTGACTCCAGATTCGTGTCCAAACCACGTGTTTTGGGGCTGAAGCCAAAGCTAGGGTGAAGACCGTGTGGTTGGGAGAGATCTGGAAAATATTCTGCGTGCCCTTTTCGTACAATAGCTATTCCAAGAGTCGTGGCGAGCAGCTCCCTGGGCTCAACCTGTGCACTCGCAGCCCTCCCCCAGGCTTTGCAAAGCGGTGTAGGCTCTTCTCTCCAACTTCATAGGCAGCTGTGGACGTGGCGTATTCTGCCAGGACAGTGTAAAGCTCCATCAGGCCGTGTTCGATTATCCCAGGTGTGTCAATTATCTATGTCCAGCATGTCCTACTTACCCCCAAAGTACCAGAAAGGACTTAGGATTCTGTCATAGCCTCTACAGGGGTCTGACATATGGGAGTAGGAGAAAATATCAGCGTATATAGAATGCAGTGAATATGGATGAAGTTTTGGCTGTGGTCACGATCGATGGAGGATTCTTCTCTAATCTGTGTCCCTGGTTTCCTCATCTGTAAAATGGGTAGAACCACAGCACTGACCTCATAGGAGGAGGAGATGAGCTTATTTACCTTAAGTGCTTAGTACAGTACCTGGCGCACAGGAACTGCTTCGTACATGTTAGCCTTTACTAACTGGAAGAACTAGGGGAAAATTTAATTCCTGTCTCAAACACATTAAAAAATGTATAGTAAGATCCCACTAAAGGCCTCTTTATAAAGGTTAATTATGCCATAGGTCATATGATGTTCCTTAGTGGTAGTCATTGAGTCTCTCTCACTGTGAAAATCGAAGGCCACACTTAGAGAGCTCCGTCTCTACACTAAAATGTGATTTTCAATATAGTAGGATACGAGACATTCGCTTTACACAAAGAACTTCCTCGTCTCATTAGAGTCTTACAAGGTCCCTGTGAACGATTTCCTGCAGGTAAATGACTCGCCCAAGGTCATGTAGCCAAAAAGTTACGAATATTTGTATCAGAGTCCCAGATATGACTCTAAATGCTGTGCTTTTTCATTTCACATATTGACTAGCATTATTCCAGACTGTCATACTGATCAGCCATGAACGGGCAGAAAATACGACGAAATTCAAGGTAACAGTGTGGGTTGAAAGAGCCCATTTCCGTCAGTTCCTGAATGCTACTCAGTTGATGTAACTATAACAGAGTCTATCAAAAGTTCTGAATAAGGTACTTAAAATCCTAAATGTTAAGTGTATTCAAGTTTCATAACTTTTAGTTAGGTATTTAAATAAGATGATTTTTGAACCTTAAAAAACACTAAATATTATTAATAAACGTTTAGTTCTTAAGTGCTATCTTGCTTGGTATTTTGGAGTGAGAGGCATATTACAAATGAACTTGGTGTGGGGTTGTGTTTGAACCTGATCTCTAGGATTAACCCAGAAACTGCACATAGAAGGCCTAAAAGATTTAGATGTATATCACGATGTCCTTTTGAACACTTTATCTTCGTGTTCCATAGAATTGCCTTGGTATTCTCTCGAATCCCAAGTCTCATTTAGGTAAACTATTAGTAGAATTAACACAGAAAGTGAGGGCCAGAGGTTTGGTCAGCTAGTGATTGATAAGGCTGTTTGCTTACTGTGGTGAAGAGTATTATCCATCTTTGAAAAGAATTTTGGAGAGAGGGTGTGGAGGCAGAGATAAAATCAGTGGAAGATGACTACAACGTTGATGTACAAGTCTTTCCTTGTCTGCATCCTTGTCCCAAGCAAACTCATTCATGAAATAATCGAGAACAATACTGAACATTCGGTGGAATTCCTGACGATATTTGCTTCAGGGAAAGCAGTGGAAGAGGGCTTTAGTTTAAGACTATGTGTATCACATTCCTGCCACTTATTGCACATATTTGAAAGAAAAGGATCTGATAGTTAAGTATCACGTCCCTAACTCAGTAAAAGTGGAGGCAAAAGTGAGAAGCCACAGAGTCATCTAATTTTCTCATGTTCTAGGCATGTTTTAACAATCGCTCTGACCACTAGAGCAAATACCTAGAAATCAGGTAGCTGTTTCTGAAGGAAGGTGATAAAGGCCAAGAAGATGCTCAAATGTAGCATCGTTGTGGAGCTAAGGGATGGTGGACCCCATCACCTAAGAACTAGACGTGGCATTTGAAAAGCAGTTTTAAATCGGATAATTGAGCCAAATAAAAGGAGAGGTCAGAAACCTACAAATCCATACAATATTCAAAAGGATAAACAAGTATCACTTAAGTCTGTCGTTACTCATCAATCCGCTGAAACCAAGCAAGAATTTGGGAAATAATCTCAACACAAGAAAGCACTAAAGAACGAAACATTTGTGCTTCAGATAAAAGTTTGGTGTTAACTACATCCAGCTGGTTTTGTCAGGATACAACAAGTAATGTGAGGAATTCTTAATTTTTTTTAAATTTCTCATTGTGCACTAAGAATATTTCCTTACTAGAATTTTTGTGCATTGAATTATCTTTCCATTTTTTTTCTAATAATCATGTCCATTTTTTCCTTCACAAAAGAGTATTACTAACCAGAATAGATCCTAGAAGACTATATGTTAAAGTTTTTATTGGTTTACTCTATAAATTTACCTGTATTTGTGTTGACTTCCAAAGACTACCTGAGTAAAATTATAAAGGAAGTATTCGAAACCTATTTGCTGCCCTGCTCCAGGCCCTCAGGAGTTTTCACGCTACCTGTGTGTTCAGTACACTGTCCAATGCCCTGTGCCCCGGGAGACCCCAGCTCTCCATCTCACCTAGACACACACAACGCGCCAGCTTAGACACACACAACGCACCAGTGCAGTCTGACAAACAGGTCAGCTTAACTGAGGATGTTAATTCAAACAGAGAAGCACAAGGCGGCCTCAAAAGCGGGCACATCACTTTCTCAGATGCAGTTTTATGAAACCAGCGACACTTCGTTTTGAGTCATCCCCATATTCATAGGATATGCCAACACCAAACATCTCATGTCCATTTTGGGACCCTCTAAGGATGGTTTTGGTGTCTGTAAAATGGGAACAATAATATCTGCCTCACAGTGTTTTTGTAAGAATCAAAATAGGTAACTTAAGTCAGGAGAGGTTACAAGAGGTTAGGAGGCTAGGAGAGGCACCTGGTAGACTCTCAACATATAGCAGGTACGATTACACTTAACACTTTCACCTTTCTTAGCAGTGTTTACTTATTCCTTCATTAATAAACTTCTAGGCCCAAGATGGACTCTTTTCTTGCCAAGGGTACCAGTTCAGCAAACCAAAACGTAGATAACTTTCTAGTCCCTGCTCTGCCTGACCAGAAACGCGATATATACGGTCAGCCAATCAACCCCCAAACACCAAGCCAACCTAGACCTTCTCACCCCAAACAAAGTTGACTCTGTGGCTCCAGCCAATTAGATATGTTCTGTTTCTCTTTTCCTTGTTCTTTATTCTTTATCCGATAAAAGCTTCCTACCTTCTGCCCCATTTTGCAATTCTCCAAAAGAAAACTATGCCTCATCAAGTGTAAAATAAAGTTTGTTTGTATCACCTAAATTATTTTCTTTATTGTTCATGATTACTCAATTCATGTTTGTTTACATTCACTGAAATTCTTTGGCTATTAAGTATCAGGTCCTGCCCGAAGGAATGTATCTGCATAGAGAATCAGCTGTACTTTAAATCATTTAAATGAGTTCCTTATGAAAAGCAAAGGGCAGACAGTTAAAAATCAAAGCTTATAATGATCATCAGGTTTACTGGTGAGTATTGATGCGTTTCTCCTAAGAAGCTTAGGGATATTTAATAATACGGAACACTCATTATATACACTAGGTACAACTATTCATTAGTGTCTATTAATCACAGAAACTTTATAATAAAAGATACAGTTAAGGCGTACTAGAAACGAGCTTGACAGAGGCTTGCCAGAGAGAGTGATGACACTCTTGGCTGTAGGAGCCAGCTTCCTGATCCATGTAGAGCGTCAAGATTTTCACTGATAACACAGAAGTGTGTTAATGGGCCCCGCTATTATGTTTAATCTCTGTGGTTATGAACACAGGCAAGTGGCTGTGCCTTTAAATTAAAATATACTTAATCAGAAATAACAGCATGGCAAAAACAGCATCATGTCAGATCTCCCAGAGCTCAGTAGTTAGTGTAGCATCCATTAGTTTATAAGTTCTGTCATTAATATTTATAGAAAAAGAACGGAAAAGAGGGTAGGAAGGTATCTGCTCTAAGCCGGTGGATAGCCACGTCCAGATAGCTTATCTCAAACCCTGCATTAAGCTAGTGGTTGCTTTTCTCCAAAGGGTAACAGGAAACAGTTCTCCTCTTGAAACACTGCATTCACTATTTTAAGGAAAACCTCACATTAGATGAAAGTCACCTTCTGGGACTTTAAATAGCTTTTATATCATTAAACACTTTTTTTTCCCCTCTCACCAAATCTCATTCTATATTTACCACAGCAGGAAGGAGACTTGCAGTGGTTCTTAAACTTGAACGAGCCTTAGAATCACCTGGATGTCAAACGCTGCTGAGTCCCACAACAGTTTCTGATTGAGTAGGTCAGGGTTTCTGCATTTCTAACGTGTTCCCAAGTGATGCAGATGCTGCTGGCCAGGGGACCATACTTTGAGAACCACTGCTGTATGTAATGAAGCACTACACATGTATCAATCACCAACTACAGCCAAGACCCTTGGCTTGGCTGTGTGTGTGGTGTGGCAAAGAGAAGACAGAAGAGTGAAAAAGAATACATGCATACCTAATGTGTGTAGAGCAATCATGTTATTTGATCCTTAAAACAACTCTGGGAACTACAAAGCGCTCTCCCCATTTTGCATACGAGAAAACCAAGGCCCAGAGGGGTGGAGAGAATTGTTTAACAAAACACAGCTGATAGAGAGCAGAGCCAAGACTCCCAGCCAGGTGCCTCTGGCTCCAAGTCCTGGATATCCCTTCCCCTACCTCTCAGCGGCTCTCTCCTCTGGCCACCAAGAGATTAGAACACAGGGCGCAGGTGGAGAGCCCTTCTGGCTGCCATCAGGCAAGACAACATTGGAGGTTGAGTCCTCAGGATTAGTTGGGATGAAACACTGACGTCTCAGGCATTTTCTATTACATGAATGAGAGTCATTCTCAGATCCATGTAGTAGTTTATCTATAGATATATCTCTCAAACCAGATATGAAATTGGACCTCATTCTCTAAGATTTGCACGCTCAGAAACTTCCGTTTTATCAGACAGTGCTCACATTTGCAAACTACACATAACTCCCTCTGTCCATCTGTGTAGACTTTCTCCCCTCGTCTTAACAGAAGAATGAAACTACGCAGTTAAAGATGATGACAGTGTCCGCACTTACAGATTCCGTCCTGTCCAGCCGACCTTCCTCAGAGACCACCAGGCTAGAAGAGGAAGCTCAGTTTTCACAGAGAAGACA
>NW_020175387.1:1541299-1553566 GCF_003031525.2 Neophocaena asiaeorientalis asiaeorientalis | reverse complement strand
GGGGTGGTTAGGAAAACATCCTGATCCTTATTTTTCGTCAGGAGATGTGCGTAGGACTTAAGAAATCAGTCCTACAATCAGCGTCAGACGAGCCCCCTATCTGCCTCTGAGTTTATTTTCAACATTAGGATTTTCCACAAATGGCAAAAATAGACAATACGCAGAAGGGAGAATATACGCTGTCAATAAACATAAAAAGATGCTCAACCTGACGGACAGCCAGGGAAATGCAAATGAAAATAACGAGATTTTTTAAATCCCGTGCCTGCCACATCGATTACATTCTTAGCTGAAATGGTAAAAGGGCTGGATTTGGAGGCAGCACTGGATCTCAAGTCCAGATCTTCTTTACTTTCCAGCTCTAGGAAGCTTTCCCGGGTTCCATGGAATGTCCCTCCTCAATGACTCCAGACCACCTTGCTTGACTCTTAGCACTTCATTGCATAAATCATCTGGTTTTCAAATCTGTCTCTACTACTAGGCTGTGCGCTCCTCATGGGTGGGGAATTTGTCCCATGTCTCTGCCCCAACAGTGCCTGGTACACATATATGTCCAATAAGACTGATAAGTGAATTAGTAAAACTGAAATCACCTTGCCCACTTGGGCAACTCACAGACTAGTGTAAGAGAGCCATCTTCCACAACTTGCCCTGAAGATATCCCTCCCCCCCCCCCGCCTTTTTTTTGTCTTACAGTGTTAATGTTACTATGCTAAATTGGGGGGAGGTGAATAGTTTGTGGAAGAGTAAGAAGTTTTAGATAGTTTTAGAAGTTTAGATGTCACTCATTTCCATTTGGCAAAAACTATGGCTGAGTGCCTTTGTAAAGTTTGCTAAGCAATTTGATGATGTTTCCAAGAAAACCAACAGATCATCTATTGGTTAAGAAAATGATTTCTAATCAACAGGTATGAAGTTTCAGTAAAGCAAGACATTCTAGAGATCTGCTGTACAACATTCTATCTGTAGATAACGATACTCTATTTTACACTTAAAATCTATTAAGAGAGCAGATCTTACGTTAAGTGGTCTTACCACAATAAAATGATGTTTTAAAGTGTTTCTTAACACCTTGAACGTTTTTCAGACATTAAGATAAGTGGATGGCAGAATGGATGCTGGGAGCTCATTTGGAGAGAAGAGTTCCTGATTCCTTATTTACCTTAGAGTGGCAACTGTGGAGGTGAAAAGAAATGGACAGATTACAGCAACGCTGAGGAGATAGAATTAACTCGAAGTGGTGTCTGATTGGGTGTGGAGGTTGAAGGAAAATGTGGATTCAAGAACGACACGAGGTTTCAGGCTGGAGCAGTTGGGTGCTTCTTAGGCCCCTTAACTAAGACAGGGAAGGTGGGAGGAGGAACAGGTGTGCACAGGTAAACTGAAGACACTGAATTCAGTTTGAGATCGGAGGTGTTTGGTGAGACAGGCCAAATGGAGAGAGAGTTGGGTGTACAGGTCCAAAGTGCAAGAGAACGCTTTGCGATCAAGATACGTACTGAGCATAAAGGGAAAACATCCACTGATATGCAATTATTTGCTCTTCTCTTTACAAATTATTCTACCTATTCATTAGAGTAGGTCCCTCAACAAGACTATGTTCAGAATTATTTTTTATTGTGGCAACATATACATAAGTTTACCATTTTAACCATTTTAAGTATACAATTTAGTGGCATTATGTATATTCACATCATTGTACATCCATCGCCACGATCCATCTTCAGAAGATTTTTTAATTGAGATATTTAAAATTTGCCTCCCTTCAAAAAAATAACTATTTTGTCATTAATTTCACTAATTTGAGGTTTTTTTAATACAAAGGTGTTTCAAGTTACCATAATAACTTGTTTCATCACTGAGTCTGAGGTCCCTGAATATCACATCAAATGCACAATTTTTAAATCGATTCTATAACAAGGAATTTGATGACTAAACCACTATAAATATCTGTGAATGCTTAAGCTATCTTCCATGAAGGGTCAAGAAAGTTTTTCTTTATAAGGAGGAGCCTAGGCTTTGCCACCGAGTCCAAGGGCAGTAAAGGGGCAGCTGCTAATCACTACTGCACAAGCTCCTTCCTGCACGAGGTGGAATTGGCTTCTTTGTCCACCTTCCTGTTGTTTCGGCTTCCTGTGCAACTGAGCCCGTTGCTGCACTCACAGATAAATTTAAAAAGCAACAACAAAAAGCAATTTAAATTTAAAGTCCACCAGTCATTTTTAATCATTATATAGAGAGCGCTACTATTTATTTACTGAAATTTAAAGAGGAAAAAAAGGAATGAAAAGAAAGGGAATTAGGCTTCTGCAGGCCCTAGGATACCAAAAAGGCAAAAACATCTCTTCTTCTAAAATGGTCTTTCATTTCTCTTATCCCCTAGAAAACAGAGAGACTACCGACTTACCCATGAATATATCTACTGATCTACAATTAAATAATAAATCACTGGATAAACCAGAATTCTAAGTTGCCAAAAACCTTATTCCAAAAACTCAGCTGCTTAAAAAGTCTCCCGGGCTTCCCTGGTGGCGCAGTGGTTGAGAGTCTGCCTGCCGATGCAGAGGACACGGGTTTGTGCCCCGGTCCGGGAAGATCCCACATGCCGCGAGAGGCTGGGCCCATGAGCCATGGCCACTGGGCCTGCACGTCTGGACCCTGTGCTCCACAACGGGAGAGGCCACAACAGTGAGAGGCCCGTGTAACACACAAAAATATAAATAAATAAATAAATAAAATGAAATAAAATAAATTAATTAATTAATTAAAAAATCTCCCACTAGGGTAGGGAATGATTATCAAGCAATCTTGTTCCTCCTTGCCAAATTTTTGCTTTCTTGGCTTTTTTTTAATCCTTGGAGGTGGCCATGTGATCTAATTCTGGCCAGTGAAACTCTGCTGAATCTTCTGGAAAACTTTTTGCTTTCCTGATAAAAAAAGATACATAGCAGAGAACTCAATGGTGCTGCAACATGCACTTTTGTTCTGTCTTGGGTGTAGATGTGATGTTATTTGCTATGGCAACCATATTGCAATCATGAGGGAACAAGCATAAGAACAAAAGCTCAACAAGAACAGGGGAGCAGAAAGTTGGAAAGAGCTTGGATCCTTAATAACACTGTTGAACTTTTCTTGTTAAGTAAACAGTCAATTTTTATTACCATTTAGTCCCCATTAAAAAATCTCAGCTACTATTAAAATGGTAGCAAAAAATAATTTCAACCTTACATATAGGAAAAGATAAAGTTGACAAAGGTTTAGCTACACTCACCAAGAAAGAGGACTCAAAATCAGAAGTGAAGGAGGAAACCACTGATACCACAGAAATACAAAGAATCATAAGAGATGAAATTTATATGCCAACCATGAAAATTACACGCCAACAAATTTGACACCCTAGAAGAAATGGATAAATTCCTAGAAATATACAACCTACCAAGGCTGAATCATGTCAAATTAGAAAACTTGAATAGACTGATTATTAGTAACAAGATTGAATCAGTAATGAAAAACTTCAACAAACAGAAGCCCAGGGTCAGATAGCTTCACAGGGGAATTCTATCAAACATTCAAAGAAGCACTAATACCAATCCTTCTCAAACTCTTCCAAAAAACAGGAGATGAGGGAACACTTCCAAATTCATTTTAAGAGGCCAGGATTACCCTGATACCAAAACCAGACAAGGACACCAGAAGAAAAGAAATTTATAGGCCAATATCTCTGATGAATATAGGCACAAAAATCCTCAACGAAATATTAGCAAACAGAATTCAATGATACATTTAAAGGATCATATGCCATGAGCAAGTGGGATTTATTCCAGGGATGCAAGGATGATTCAACATCCACAAATCAATCATTGTGATACACCACATTAACAAAAAAAAGGATAAAATTCATATGATCATCACAATAGATACTGAAAAAGCTTATGACAAAATTCAACATCCATTTTGGTAAAACTCTTAACAAAGTGGATATAGCAAGAATGTACCTCACCATAATATAATACAAGGCTATATATGAGAGGCCCACAGCTAACATCATACTCAATGGTGAAAAGCTGAAAGCCTTTCCTCTAAGATCAGGAACAAGGCAAGAATGCCCACTTCTTGCCACTTTTAATCAACATAGTATTGGAAGTCCCAGCCATAGCAATTAGGCAAGGAAAAGGAATAAAAGGCACCCAAACTGGAAAGGAATAAGTAAAATTATCACTGTTTGCAGATGACATATTATATATGGAAAACCCTAAAGATTCCACCAAAAAAATGTTAGAATAAATTAATTCAGTAAAGTTGCAAGGTACAAAAATCTGTTGCACTTCTATACACTCTCAGAAACAGAAATTAAGAAAACAATCTCATTTACAATTACATGAAAAAGAACAAAATTCCTAGGAATAAATTTAAGCAAGGAGGTGAAAGAGCTGTACACTGAAAACTCTAAGACATTGATGAAAGAAACTGAAGAAGATGCAAATAAATGGAAAGATATTCTGTGTTTATGGATTGGAAGAATTAATGTTAAAATGTCCACAGTACCCAAAGCGATCTAAAGGTTCAATGCAATCTCTATCAAAATTCCTATGGCATTTTTCACAGAAATAAACAATCCCCAAATTTGTATGGAACCACAAAAGACCCCAAATAGCCAAAGCAATGTTGAGAAAGAAAAACAAAGCTGGAGGCATCACACCCCTTGATTTCAAAGTATATTATAAAGCTATAGTAATCAAAATAGCATTTTATGGCATAAAATCAGCAACATAGATAAATGCAACAGAATAGACAGCCCAGAAATAAACCCATGCATATACGGTCAATTAATTTGAGACAAAGAAGCCAAGAATATACAATGAGGAAAGAGCAGTTTCTTCAATAAATGATGTTTGGAAAACTGGACAGCCACATGCAAATGCATGAAACTGGACCACTATCTTACACCATCCACAAAAATTAACTCAAAATGGATTAAAGACTTGAATGTAAGACCTGAAATCACAAAACTCTTGGGAGAAAACATAGGTGGTAATCTCCTTGACATCAGTCTTGGCAATGGTCTTTTGATTTTGGCACCAAAAGCAAACGCAAAAATTAAACCTAAAGCAAATATAAACAAGTGGGACTACATACAATTAAAAAGCTTCTGCACAGCAAAAGAGACCATCAACAAAGTGAAAGGCAACCTACTGGATAAGAAAAAATATTTGCAAATCATATATCTGATAAGGGGGCTAATATGCAAAATATATAGATATATCAATTCAACACAATAGCAAAAAAAAAATCTGATTAAAACATGGGCATAGGATCTCAACATTTTTCCAAAGATGACATACAGATGGTCAACAGGTATATGAAAAGATGCTCTATATCACTAATCACCAGGGAAAAGCAAATCAAAACCACAGTGATATATCACCTCACACTTGTTAGAATGGCTATTACCAAAAAGATAAGAAATAACAAGTGTCGACAAGGATGTAGAGAAAAGGGAATCCTTGGGAAGTATTGTGGGGAATGTAAATTGGTGCAGCCACTATGGAAAAAAATATGGAGGTTCCTCAAAAAATTAAAACTACCAATTCCACATCTGGGTATTTATTCAAAGAAAACAAAAACACTAATTCAAAGATATATGCATCCCTATGTTAAGTGCAGCATTGTTTACAATAGCCAAGACATGGAAATAAACTGTCTGCCAACAGATGAATGGATAAAGAGATGTGGTATCTATATACATACACATATACATACAGTGGAATATTATTCAGCCGTAAAAAAAGAATGAAACCTCACTATTTGCAACCATCACGGATGGACCTTGAGGGCATTATGCTCAGTGAAATAAGCCAGACAAAGACAAATACCTTATGCTTTCACTTATATGTGGAATCTTAAAGACAAAAACAAAAGCCTCATAGAAACAGACCAGATTCGTGGTTACCAGAGGTGGGGGTGGAGGTGGACAAAATGAATGAACAGGGTCAAAAAGCACAAATTTCCAGTTATAAAGTAAATAAGTCATGGGGAATATTATGTCCAGCATGGTGACTATAGTTAAGAATACTATCTTAGAGTACATTTGAAAGTTACAAAGAACAAATCTTAAAAGTTCTCAGAAGAAAAAAAAAATTGTACCTATTAATGGTGATGAATGTTAACTAGACATATTGTGGTGATCATTTCAAAATACATATAAACATCAAATCATGATACTGTACACCTGAAACTAAAGTTATACATCAATTATAAATCAATAAATAGCTAAATAAAAATCTCAGCTGCAAAAAAACCCCAAAGTTAGCAGAAGGAAAGAAAGAATAAAGATCAGATCAGAAATAAATGAAAAAGAAATGAAGGAAATGATAGCAAAGATCAATAAAACTAAAAGCTGGTTCTTTGAGAAGATAAACAAAATTGATAAACCATAGCCAGACTTATCAAGAAAAAAAGGGAGAAGACTCAAATCAATAGAATTAGAAATGAAAAAGGAGAAGTAACAACTGACACTGCAGAAATACAAAGGATCATGAGAGATTACTACAAGCAACTATATACCAATAGAATGGACAACCTGGAAGAAATGGGCAAATTCTTAGAAATGCAAAACTTTCTGTAGAAAAACAGAGCCGGAGGAATCAGGCTCCCTGACTTCAGACTATGCTACAAAGCTACAGTAATCAAGACAGTATGATACTGGCATACAAAAAGAAATATAGATCAATGGAACAGGATAGGAAATCCAGAGACAAACCCACGCACATATGGTCACCTTATCTCTGACAAAGGAGGCAGGAATATACAATGGAGAAAAGACAGTCTCTTCAATAAGTGGTGCTGGGAAAACTGGACAGCTACATGGAAAAGAATGAAATTAGAATCCTCCCTAACACCATACACAAAAATATACTCAAAATGGATCTGAGACTGTCTTACAGAGTGAAGTCAGTCAGAAAGAGAAAAACAAATACCGTATGCTAACACATATATATATGGAATCTAAAAAAAAAAGAAAATGGTCATGAAGAACCTAGGGGCAAGACGGGAATAAAGACAGAGACCTACTAGAAAAACTAGAGGACACGGGGATTGGGGAAGGGTAAGCTGGGACAAAGCGAGAGAGTGGCATGAACATATATACACTAGCAAATGTAAAATAGATAGCTAGTGGGAAGCAGCCGCATGGCACAGAGAGATCAGCTTGGTGCTTTGTGACCACCTAGAGGGGTGGGATAGGGAGGGTGGGAGGGAGATGCAAGAGGGAAGAAATATGGGGACATATGTATATGTATAACAGATTCACTTTGTTATAAAGCAGAAACTAACACACCACTGTGAAACAATTATACTCCAATAAATATGTTTTTAAAAATCTCAGCTTTTCTTATAATGAAAGTAAAAGAAAATAATTTCAACCTTGCGAAAGTATGAAAGAGATTATCAACAGTATTCACGCTTGTCATTTGTATCTACTCTGAAAAATAAGAGACCATTTTCTAAATCAATTCATTTCTGTGCTTGGGAAAGTCGAACCCCTTTAATATCAAAGGCCTCAAGAAACACCAGTGTAAATTCTTGAGTCCTCCATGGGTCTTCCCTTCCCCAACCAGCTCAGCTAGAACTGTCCTCTCTCCTCTACAGGATGGTCTCCCTGCTACAGCCTCGTAAGTTGTGCTAATCAGACTCTATCCAGTCACTACCATCGGGATGTGATGTGTGCTGGCCTACAGTAAAGGCTTCGTGATATTTTCTCACTCCATTTATTCTTTGCAACAAAAAACTCTATGAAGTGGTCATTGTCATCCTAGATTTTACAAATTAAAAACCGACAACAAATCAGACTTGTCTGTGCAATGGTTTGCACACAGCTAGTAGTAACAGAGCTAGAATTTGAAACCAGATCTATTTTTGAAGACTGTCTCATCGGGTTTGTGAGAACTAACTTCCTAGTTTCTTTTCACAGCTTTATCAGCCACCATTCCCTCGGGGCTGAAACCGGACTTCTCTCTGTTGGAGCTGCTGTTAGCTCCCCCGACTCTGCCTCCGGCTCGTCTCAATGATCCTCTCTCCCAGTCTCATTGCCACCCTTCCAGCTCGGCTCTTCATGACTACTGGCTGGTCGGATGGATGACAAAAGCATCCGAACCGACCTCTCTGCCCCCAGTCTGCCCTTTCTATCGCTGCTGCTAGGACTCGTCAGAGGTACAAAAGCCAAAGCTTTCTCCAACTTAGCTCTGAGCCTGTGACCTCCTTATTAAAGAATGTACACCAGCTCCTTCACTGCCCTGAAAATGAGAAGAGACGGGGAAACAAGCCCCCGTGCATTCATGGAACCAGGCCAGACCCTTTTGATACAAGGTTCTCGGCATCTGAAGAATTGTCAGAGGATGGTATACGGGAGCTAGTCCCCTGCTGGGTCTTGACTTTCCAACTGGTCAACACTTGGCCGTGAGAACTTGGCCAGAGAAGGAGCAGAAAGCCACTCAGAAAACTCACTGGAAACTGTGTGTGTGTGTGTGTGTGTGTGTGTGTGTGTACAGCCACAGGCAAGACAGGCAGCCTGGAGAGATTCTGTCAGGCATGCACCCTCCTGTCACTAGTGTGCAAGAGGGTTCCTGGGGTCCCTGAGTTCCAGGAGCTGCTCGGCATCAATGGGGCACCCACAGCCCCAGCCCATCAGACGTTCCGGCTTCATATCGACACAACCTCAGGCTGCTGTGCTCTACTAAGACACCGCTTCCGAGGCGGAGTCTCAGTTTTACAATTTAGAATTCTGTATGCATAAAGCTTCTTTCATCATTCAAACGACGGAAAATCAATCCCAGTGGAACTCTCCTGGTTGGAGATTTGCAGATGCTGGGTTCTCTATTCTGCATATTAGTGATCTTTTCGAGCAGGTATTTTTTACATCCATCAAAAAGTGGGCACAGATTAGAAAGACTGAGACCACTTAGGTGTCCTCCCCAGGCTTGAATTTCCCTTCCCACTCAACACGGAACCTCATTCTCAGCCAGTCCCTGCTAACTAGCCTCTCCACGCTCTGCTCCTCTCTCCATGCGACAGAGCAGCTGCAAAGGCATTTAGAAGATGGTACCTCCCCCACTAGATGCTCCTCCCATGCCCTGAGCATCCCCACCAGCCACTGTCTACCACCCACACACACTCAGCTCTGTCCCACCAGGCATTAAGGAATGTGCCCATCCCAGACAAGAACTTTAAGGGGGTAGATAGAAGGTGGGGGTCCTTCTAGGTCCCAGGTCCTAGAAGAGCACACACTGGTGGGCTCTTGGGACCCATCAACCTTCTACGTTGATCTCTGCCCTCT
Organism: Neophocaena asiaeorientalis asiaeorientalis; assembly: GCF_003031525.2. Taxonomy (NCBI): domain Eukaryota; kingdom Metazoa; phylum Chordata; class Mammalia; order Artiodactyla; family Phocoenidae; genus Neophocaena; species Neophocaena asiaeorientalis. Next base: position 1,544,235 of record NW_020175387.1, on the reverse strand, counting down.
CACCACACAGCACCCAGGGAACGTCTGAATCATGTAGACTCAGCTACAGCCCAAAGCTACGAGTTATCATCTGAACCCAGATGTCACAGATGGGGTTCTCCAAGAAGCCAGCGGAGACAAGGATTAGCAGGCAGATGTCTGCTAGGGATGCTCTTGGGTCAGCACCTGTGGAAGGACCAGGAAAGGAGAAGCAGGAGAGGGAGAGGCTGAGCTGTGATGCAGCCCCAAGGAGGACGTCAGTGGACTGACCCTACAGAGAGCTCGGGGGCTGAGCTAACCTTCCAAGTTGCCCCAGGTTGGGGAAGAGGACAGGTCTATCACCCGGCCTTGGTCAGTCACTGGGCAGGGACTTCCTCTGGAAGGAGATGGGACCCTGAGTGAGTGAGGCAGTTCTCTTCAGCTGAAGCAATCCCCAGAGGGTGACAGCTGAGGGCCATCTTCCTGTAGCACGTGCAATCGCTGAAGGAGTAAGTCCCTCCTTCCTAAAGCGGGTTCCGGGCAGCACCTCAGCGCACCCACCACCCTGAAACTCCCTCTCTTCAGCCGAGTCCACGGGGAGGTCGGCTGCCTCCAGGAAAGCACCCCCCATCACCACAGCCCTGAGGCAGCTTCTGCTTCGAGGGCAAACTTCCCATGTTAAAAGAGGCCAGATGGTAAACTCCTCGAAGACAGCAACACACACGGGTTATAAACCCCTCTGCGTCGGCCATCTGTCTGCACGGAGCAGTGCTATTCAAGGGGCAGAATGTGAGCTCTGGGCTCAAATCTGGACTGGAATTCTGACTGGCTCAGGCAACTCGGACAAGCTACTTTCAGCCTCAAATACGCCAGCTATAACCTGGCTCTATCATACCCAAGCCTCTCCCTGGGTTGTTTATTAAGGCAGCAGACCTACACCGAGAGGCCACGATGTACCAAACACACTTTATATATATGATTCTTAGTTCTCAGGACATTTCTCTTTTTATGTCAGCAATGCCAGAACAGAAGGGCCACCAGCTGAGAGGGAGACAACAGGCCTTGAACCCTGAGTGCGACCTGAGCCCAAGTCCGGGTCCTTCACGCTGTTTCTACCCCTGCAAAACCCCTCAGGGGTGGCCCAAGTCTTGCTTGGTTCGTCCACCACCATGGCCCTCAAATTTCTTAATATGGCGTCCAAGACCCTCTGATGTGACTCCTCACCATCTTCCAGCCTCACCTCCATGACACCCCTCGGCCTCGGTGCTCCCAGAGCCCTGCATTCACTGAGCTGTCTGCCCGCCCTTCCCCCAGGCTGAGACCCTTCCATCTCCCACCGCCCAGCTGGAAAAGTGCTTCCTCCGTGAAGCTTCTCTCATCTGCCATTTAGAACTAATGGCTCCTTCTATGTGCAAAAACACTTATTCCTACTTCATATACGCTCTCATGTCACCCTCCTTTGCACCATGTCTAGTTACATATAACTTTTTCTTCAATGGACTGTAAACTCCCTGAGCAAAGGGATAACCTCGGTCATCACGGTATTCCTCGTAGCACTCGGCATAAGGTTTGTAAAACAGTAATAAGAGCTCAAAATACACCTACTGAATTAAATTTCTTCAAAAACCAGAGTTCTTTAGTTCCCGAAAGCCTTTTTAAAGGTCTAATTTTATCTCCTTAAGAATTTTCATGATTCTTTTTGGTTAAAGTCCTTTCTTACCTTGTCTGTGGAAAGAGCTTTGCTTTGGACAGAGCCACCTTGGCTTTTGTATCCTGTGGCTGTGGTTCTTTCTTGGCCTGCTCCTGATTTTGTGTCCCATACCCCGACCCCAGCCCTGCAAGCAGACGAGTCAGGCCGTTGTGGGCTCTGGTACACGAGCAAACCAAGTAAGGGCTGAAGGTGGGCCTTCGGTAAACAAGCCGGCAAATCAGTACCACTCACCTGAGGCTCGTGGAGGGGGTGTTCCCAACGGGGTCATCAGGCGAGATGACCTCCAGGTGAGAGAACTCCTGTAGGCAGGAGTTCTCCAACTTGACACTCCTGGGCAGCTATAAAATGTCAGTGTTTGTCCCAGACCCCAAGGCAAAGCAGGTTCTCCCCTCTTCAACTAGTCCCTCAGCCCTCCCCAGATACCAGGGAGAAGGCAGTCCTTTGTCCGCTGTCTCTAGAGATCCCGGAAAAGTGGTGGCCCAAAGGCCTGCTCCAAGTCCCGCAAGCTCACCTGAGGGTGAGCCGGGAAAGAGAGGGTCAAAGGATGTAGCCAAGCTGCAGCCTTCCCAGAAGGCACCTGGGGGAATGACGTGACCTACCGTTTCTCCTGGAAGAATACTGCTAGGTGCTACGGGAAATACAAAATTAAATTCCACTCCCCTGACTTCCAACAGCTTGCACCCTAGCAAAGGAGACCAACCTGCACTGACTTCCCGCTCCCCTGGGTTTCTCGGGCCTGAGGATGAAGCGCAGGTGCCCATAATCTTGCCATTGAAAAGTGGGTTCACAGCAAAGCAAAAGCAGCGGCAAAAAGCTGGCTCGCTCACCACCCTGACGGGCCCATCGACTGAACTCTCAGATGACATATGCAATTGGACTGTTTTTAGCCATCAGCTTTTACAGCTCCGATCAATGTGTTTCTAATTCCCAAAGAACAGACTCTGCGTGCTGGGAGCCACAGCTGCACTGCGGAGAAGCTGTGCTCCGTGGAGGCTTGCTTTCAGGGCAGTACTGGCAGATGAAGGAAGCACGCCAATTATCCACATTTCCTATTCCAACAACAGCTTTTCCTCCTTATGAGGCATCTGTTTGTTCCATGCAGTGCTCTTACCAAGGGAACCATCAGGAAAGCAAATTCCTTTGTACCCACTGGGATCTGATGCGCTCCCCAACATGCAGAGGGAGCAAAAAAGCAGTGCTGGAAAGTCCTGGGTTCTTTCTTTCCCCTGCCTGCAATAGGCTAGCTCGAGACAAACTTGCAAAAGAG
>NW_020175387.1:1490665-1541164 GCF_003031525.2 Neophocaena asiaeorientalis asiaeorientalis | reverse complement strand
TCAACTATTTTTTTCCTAGTCTATTATATCTCCATTGACTTTATGATTTTTGCCTCACAATATTAAAAAATGTAATCGAATATATCTGTATTTTTTGTTATGGCTTCTGGCTACCCTGTCTTGCTCAAATTGTTTTTCTTCATCCCAAGGTTAAAAGCTGTTCTTCTGAATTTCTCTGCTATTACATATTAAGGAAGAGTGCCTGGGTTTAAATAAGAGATAGAAATGCTGAAGAATAACAGAGGGCATGGGGGATAGTGACTTGGGGCTGAGAAGCATTTTGTCTCTGAATTCCAAGTGGTCCATCACCTGGGCTTTCTGGGATGAGCTGTGAGTAAAGGTTTTCATGGGGTCCCTTCAGACACTAGTTCTAGGAGCAAGGAGCTTTATGGCTTGAATTTGGTGAAGTAAAACCAGACCCCAGGGTTGTTTCCTGAGCTTGTCCATCCCACCCTGTATCCCTTTGTCTGTCTGCTTCCTAGACTTAAAGGTGAGGGCCAGGTCTGGCTTGTTGATCCTTGATTCCTCAATGCCTGGCCTGATGCCTTGTGGGCAAGCAGGTAAGAGGGAAGGGAGGGAGGGAGGGAGGGAGGGAAAGGAATGTGAGCCTGATCCAGTAACGTGCTAGAAGTGGTATAAGAAACTCCTTATTGGAGAGCTCAAATGGAAGAAAGTGAATTGGGCTTTGAAGGAAGAGTAGAACACTTAAGCATCTTTGAAGCCTTCTGAAAACTTTGGACCTGGCCCAAGTTTACTTAAAATGTGGTAGATGTTTACAATCCATATTTAGGTCCCTAACTAAATTCATCATTTCAGTGAATTAACTGCACCCCTGTCCCCCCAGTTTCCCAGAGCTATAATGCTAAGCCTCTCTTCCTTTTCACTGCAAATCTCATCCATCATCAACTCTCATCAGTTCAATATTCTGAAATATTCCTTGAATCTACCTCTTGCTTCATTTCCATTGCCTCTTATTATGAGAGTTGAGCCTCTCATAACTTCTTATCTGTATAATAACAAAGGCCTCCAGGAACAAGGTCTACTCACCTTTGTTTTTTGCTGCCAGAATTGTAATACAGACCCCTAATATGGTACTTCACATAATAACAACCTCATGTTCCTGTCCACACACGTACCACAGTTCCTCATGGGCTCCACGACTTTCTTTACATGTGCTTTCACTCTACCTGGAATGTCATCTCTCTCCCACTGCACTTCTCCCCCTGACAAGCTTGACCTCATTCTTCAATGCTCAAGTCAATCATAATTTCTCCAGAGAAACATTCCCCCGACCTTCTCAAGATGAATTAAGTGCCCCTCCTATTGCCATAGCATCCAATAATTGTTGGTTGCCTTGTCTGTGTCCCTTCTCCACTGTTAGCTCATTGAAAATAGAGACTAGTTCTTATTCCCCTTTGCATTCTTCTATACTGGAGCCTGGCACAAAGCAGTTGCTCAATAAATATTAGTTGAATACGTGAATGAATGAAGAACTCTCTACTGAAGGAAAATGAGCTAAAGCTAAGGGAGGATGTACACCATTTAAATGTAATGAAGAACTTCTTGTTTTATAAAGATGATTTTTAAAATGTTTCACCCCAACCTCACATCATATATAAAAATTAACTCAAAATGAATTAGAGACTTAATATAAGAGCTAAAACTCTAATCTTTTAGAATAAAACATGAGAGTAAATTTTAATGATCTTGGATTTAGCAATGGTTTCTTAAATATGATACCAAAAACACAAGCAACAAAAGAAAAACTAAATAACTTGGACTTCATCAAAATTTAAAATTTTTGTGCGTCAAGAACACCATCAAGAAAGTGGAAAAAAACCACAGGATGGGAGAAAATATTTGCAAATCATACATTTTTTTATACATTTTGCAAGTGACTTCTATCCAGAAAGATAAAGAACTCTTACAACTCAACAATTAAAAGACAAACAACCCAATTTAAAAATGTGCAACAGATCCGAATACACACTTCTCCAAAGAAGATATACAAGTGATCAATAAGATGAAAAAATACTCAACATCATTAACTCATTAGGAAAATGCACACCTCACTTCACACCTGCGCCTGCTAGGATGGCTATAATTTTTTTTTTAATGGAGAATAACAAGTGTTGGTGAGAACGTGAGAAGTTAGAAACTTCATGCATTGCTGAGGAGAATATAAAATGGTGTGGCCACTGTGGAAAAGTTTGTGGTTTCTAAGAAAGTAAAGCATAGAACTACCTTATGACCTAGCAACTCCACTCCTAGGTATATATCCCAAAGGGTTGAAAGCAGGAACTCAAAGAGACATCTATAAACCAACGTCCTTAACAGCATTATTCACAATAGCCAAAAGGCAGAAACAATCTGTCTAGCAACAGATTCATGGATAAACAAAATGTGTTATATACACACAAGGGATACTCGTCAGCCATAGAAAGGAACAGAATTTTGATATATGCCTCAAAATGGATGAACCTTGAAAAATCATGGTCTAGTGAAATAAACTAGACACAGAAGGACAACTACTGCATGATTCCATTTATATGGGGTACCCAAAATAAGCAATTTACAGAGACAGAGACACGTTACCAGTGACTGGGGGAGGTAGAAAGGGGAGTTACTGTTTAATGGCTACAGAATTGACCCTGAGAATGATGAAAAAGTTTGGGGTATAGATAGTGGTGATGGGTAACCAACACTATGCATTATTTAATGCCACTTAATTGTACACTTACAAGTGATTAAAATGATAGATATTATGTATATTTTACCAAAATAAAATAAAGCATGAAGCACTGATCCATACTCCCATCATGGGTGAACTTTGAAAACATTATGCTGGGTGAAAGTATCCAGTCACAAAAGCCCACCTGCCGTATGATTCCACTTATATGAAATGTCCAGAATAGATAAATGGGCAAATCTACAGAAACAGAAAGTAGATGAGTGACTGTGAGAGGTAAGGAATGGGGCTGACTGTTAATGGGTCCAGGGTTTCTTTGGGGGATGAAGAAAATATTCTGATCTTAGATGATAGAGTCACGACTCTGTGACTATACTAAAAACCATTGAATTGTACACTTTAAAAGGGTGAATTTTATGCTATGTGAATTATATATCAATAAAACTGCTATTTTTTAACATGTATAAAAAGTGTTTAATCCACTAGAATGGACTGCAAATTGAAAATTTTAATCTTTCCTTCTGAATCTTAAGAGTAACATGAATACCCATCGACCTAAACTGCTTCAGGACAAGGAAATAGGTAAAATTGACAACTTCAAAGATCCATTAAAAAGTTAATATCAATGAGTAAAACTCAAATTGATGGGATTCCATTTTTACCTATCAAGTTGGAGGAGGTCATAAAGGTTAATAATACACAGTGTTATCTGTGTTATTTTCACAGGGCTTATCTGAAGGGCAATAAGCACTCATATACTGTTGGGTAGAATGTAAATTAATGCCAACACCTTGGAAAGCTATTTGACAATATATGGTAAAATGTAAAATACAGTTACCCTTTTAACCCAGCCATTCCTCATTTGTAAATTTATGCTGGAGACATACACTCAAATAATGAGTAAATACATATGTAGAAGGATGTTAACTGCAGCACAGTTTATAATAGCCAAAATATTGGAAATAATTTAAATATCTACCCACAGAGGACATGTTAAGTCAATTTTAGTATTTCGACACAACAGAATGCAATGCAGGTATTCAAATTAATGAAGTAAGTTTACATGCATTACTTTGGAGCAATGCCCAAGATGCATTAAATTTTTACAAGCAAGGTGTTGGATCTGTGTAAAATGAAGCTGCTAGCTGTCTACCCAGTACTCATTCTTTCCTTTATTCTTACTAAATGAACCCTGATTTTATTCCGGGCTGCAGGGTACCTGCCAAGAGGCCTTATTTCCCAGCTCCTTTGCAGTTAGGGATGGCCAGTGAGACGTAAGTGGACATTATTAGGCAGGGCCTCTGAGAAAACTGCTTAAATGCGGTTCACTCAGCTAGGAGAGCACACCTTTTTGTTCTTTCTTTTTCCTTTTGGCCTGGAACTGGCTGGAGCTCCAGTAACTATTTTGAAAACATAGAAGCCACGCTACACACAATGGAACAGAATGATAATTAGGAAGCTGCCATTGGTCTGCCTTCCCCTTGCCTTCCCAGCTTCCTCCGACTTTTATAAATAAACCTCCATCTTGTTTAAGCCACATATGTGGGGGGTTTGCTACAAGCATCAAAATACAATCTTATCAACATAGATGAGAGTTTGGTACACGTGGGATATTGTGGCAAACTACAGACAGTGACTTGAAGGTGTGCAATGGAAGGGAAACTTACTAATACTCTTTAGTATTGCTTCAATGTTTGCCATGTCTGTATCGACACATCTTAGGGGCTGCCTTGGATTCTCTAGCTTCAGCTCTCTCCCAGACCTCTGATGCTTGCCCCACTCACCTGCTGCCCTTGTAACACACTGGTTCCACCAGGTGAAGTAAATGGCCAGCATCTCTGGCTCCTCCCACTGCTTCAGATGAAGTACCACACCCTGGGGTCTGACTTCTCTGCAGCCGCTAAGGGGTCAGGGGGGCAACCTGGGAGTGCAGGGGAAATAATGTCCTGTAGGTGAACTTCACCGTATGGAAACACAGGAGATGGGAGGCAGCTAACAAATTTATTCCTCACACACCCCCCGAGACACTGCTCCAGGGTATGGCATTTCTGCACATCTCGTCCAGAGCCAACACATGGGGCTGAGAAACTGGCTAGATGCATCTGCGAAGCAGCAGCCACCTTCCGTGTCTACGTGAAGTAACGCCCCACCTTATATCTGCTTCCCATTCCTCCCAGCCTCTGCAATTCCAACTCCCTCACTCTGGCCACCTTGGCATTGTACCTCCCGATGATGCAATAACACTTTCATTCAAGCTCGTTTCCTAGGCTAAGGCAATATGCAGATATTTCTTTTGCAATTAGAAAAGAGAGAGAAACATGAGAGAGGCAGGGGGGGCGGGCAACGTAGGAGTAGGGGATTAAGGGGCACAAACTGTTAGGTATAAAATAAGCTACAAGGGGCTTCCCTGGTGGCGCAGTGGTTGAGAGTCCGCCTGCCAATGCAGGGGATGTGGGTTCGTGCCCCAGTCCGGGAGGATCCCACATGCCGCGGAACGGCTAGGCCCGTGAGCCATGGCCGCTGAGCCTGCGCGTCCGGAGCCTGTGCTCCGCAACGGGAGAGGCCACAACAGTGAGAGGCCCGCGTACCACAAAAAGAAAGCTACAAGGATATACTGTATAATGTGGGGAATATAGCCAATATTTTATAATAACTATAAATGGAGTAGAACCTTTAAAATTTGTGGATCACCATATTGTACCCCTGTAACTTATATAATAATGTACATCAACTATAGTTTAATCTTTAAAAGAGAGAGAGAGAGAAAGAGAGGGAACTAGTTAAATTTTTAGAAACCCAGCAAGCAACAAAAATGAGGGCACTGCAGCCCAGGCACTGGGTTTGGAGCTATAGTGTTTCCATAAACTCTTTTATTTCTACAGTTAACCAAAAAATGAAATTTAAGTCCTTTGTTTCCTAACAGCCCAACATCCTTATTTTTCTTAGTGCGTCTTATGAGGGTCTTTTACACAGTCTAGCAAGCAGTAAACACAAACCGTTTACAACCACAGCGCATGAAAGGATTTGAATTTTTACCGAATGATTGAAACCCAAAGGGACAGATCCCAAAACCAAGGTCATATGAGAACACCTGCCTGTACTGTCCTCATCTGACTTCATCTGAGACTCAAAGGCGTTCAAAAGCCCATCGTCCTGGAATCTGATCTCACAGACGGCAGGATCAACGAGAGAGGCTTCAGGGCCGTGCAGTGCGTTCTCTGTTGACACAGACTGGAGAATTCATTGGCAGCTGGTACAAACCCTGCAGGCCTGGGGAGCTGTGTCTTCGGAGCTACATGACTAAGTAAGAATCCTCCTGCATTTCTCAGGAGTGGAAGTAATGGCCACATTCCCCGCGCATTCTTCTGCCGTAACATGCCTTCAGAGTCATCAGCTTCTGCTTGTACAACAGACGGCCAACGACCAAAGGCTTATCAGCCAAACACATACAGCACTTACAGTCCCAGGATATGGAAGCCTGACCTCTAGCTCCGAGACACCAACCTCTGATTCTTCAGCAAATCGATGCACACCTTCAGCCAGTCGGCCCAGACCAGGTTGGACATGTCATATCCAGGAATGGACAGGAAGAGATCCACCTGCACAAACACATGTTGTGCCCATCCACGCCAATGTCACCCTCCCTGTGTTCTCCCTGTCCCTTAGAGGCCTTCCGTGCCAAGTAAGGAGATGGCCACAAACTGTGGACATTCTCATAGCTGTGCCAGGGACTAGATGTCGTGACTAGGCATACACAAGACCCTTCCGATATCCCAAGCACGCCTCCGACAGAAACACTGGAGCTGCGTCCCAGTGCTGCACTGCCCCACAGAAACACGGGTGTCCATTCCAGATGTGAGGCCCAAGTTGCTGCTTTAACATCAAAGTAAGACTTGCACACCCATGTTCACAGCAGTATTATTCCCAACAGCCAAATGGTGGAAACAACCCAAGTGTCTGTCAATGTAAGAATGCATAAGCAAAATGTGGCATATGCAGGCAATAGAATATTATTCAGCTTTAAAAAGGAATCTGACAGGTGCTGTAACAGGATGAACTGTGAGATAACTTATGCTGAGTGAAGTAAACCAGACACAAATGGACAAATGCTGTACGATCCCACTTATATGGGGTACCTAGAATAGGCAATATCATAGCGACAGAAAGTAGAGTAGTTCACCAGGGACTTGGAGGAGGGGAGAAATGAGGAGTTACTGTTCAGTGGGTACGAAGTTTCTATTTAGAATGATGGAAAAATTCTGGAAATAGATAGCAGCGATGGCTATACAATGTGAATGTACTTAATGCCACTGAATTGTACACTTCAAAATGATTAAAATAGTAAATTTTATGTATATAACAATTAAATTTTTTAATCAAGATAAAATGTCACTGTGAATAGAAGTATCCCACTTAAAAATAAGCTATGCTTTATATACACTATTGATACTATGTATAAACTAGATAACCAATGAGAACCTACTGTATAGCTCAGGGAACTCTACTCAGTGCTCTGTGGTGACCTAAATGGGAAGGAAACCCAAAAAAAGAGGGGATATACGTATACATACAGCTGATTCACTTTGCTGTACGGTAGAAACTAACACATCGTAAAGCAACTATACTGCAAAAAAAAATAATTAAAAAGCTATGCCTTCAACACATATTCACTAAGTATCTATTATGTGCTCAATTTTGAACTAGGTCTTTTGGGGGATTCAAAGTCTCAGAAATGGTCAATGCCCATAAGCCGTTGAAATAAACAAGAAATCAGCATGGGAAAAATTAAATAATAACGCTTATAGACATATAACAAAGTTTAAAATAACTAACATTTGTATTCTGTTTACTTAAGACTCTCTTATTTCACTTAATCCAAACAACGTGTGGCACCTGAACCAAGCTATGTGCTCAATAAAATGTGAGAAGCTGGTACCATTATGTCTATTATTATTATTATTTTACAGATGAGGAAACAGACACAGAGAGGTTAATAACGTCCCCCAAAATTTTTTTTTTTTTTTTTTTTTGTGGTACACGGGCCTCTCACTGTTGTGGCCTCTCCCGTCGCAGAGCACAGGCTCTGGACGCGCAGGCTCAGCCGGCCATGGCTCACGGGCCCGGCCGCTCCGCGGCATGTGGGATCCTCCTGGACCGGGGCACGAACCTGCGTCCCCTGCATCGGCAGGCGGACTCTCAACCACTGCACCACCAGGGAAGCCCCCAACAATTATTATGCGGCAACACCAAAATAGCGTTTCAGTATCAACACCCAAGCTCATTCCGCTAAATTACAACGACCTCATCGAATGGTTCCCATGGTGCATGGAGATGTCTGTCCTTACCAGGGCACAAAATACCCTTTCTCACTGGACAGCCTAAGAGACAGTCGCTATAACAAATGCTAAAATAACAGAGGCTTAAACAAAATAGGATATATTTCTGCCTCATGTGATAGGCCAAGCGTAAGCAACCCTTACTATTCACGAGGTCTCTATGGTGTTGGCAACACTGGCTCTTTCGATCTTGTTGTTCTGCCATTCTCAGCAGACAGTTTCCATTGTATAGTCCAAGTTCACTGTTACAGCTCCAGCCATGATGCCAACATTCTAGCCTACAGAAAGGGGAGGAGACTGAGTAAAGACCTCGTCCCTTTGTGTCCTTTTTTAATTAGATTCCACACATGAGTGATATCGTATGACTGACTTAGTATGATAATCTCTAGGTCCATCCATGTTGCTGTAAATGGCATCATATCGTTTTTTATGGCTGAGTAATATTCCACTGTATATATGTACCACATCTTCTTTATCTATTCCTCTGTCAATGGACATTGAAGTTGCTTCCATGTCCTGGCTATTGCAAATAGTGCTGCAATGAACATTGGGGCGCACGTATCTTTTCAAATTATGGTTTTATCTGGATATATGCCCAGGAGTCGGATTGCTATAGAAGAACTTATTTACAAAACAGAAAGACTTACAGATATCAAAAAGAAACTTATGGTTACCAAAGGGGAAACGTCTGTGGGGGGAGGAGATAAATCAGGAGTTTGGGATTAACATACACACACTACTATATAGATCGATAACCAACAAGGACCTACTGGAGAGCACAGGGAACTCTACTCAATACTCTGTGATAACGTATATGAGAAAAGAATATGAAAAAGAATGAATATATGTATAACTGAATCACTGCTGTACACCTGAAACTAACACAACATCGTAAATCAACTATACTCCAATAAAATTAAAAAAAAAAAAAGACTTCATCCCTTTAAGGGCACAGCCCAGAAGTTGCACACAACATCACTTCTTCTCACGTCACAGAACTTATTCGCAAAGCCACATCTAAGTGTAACAGAGCTTGGCGGTCATGTGCTCAGCTCAGACTGAGCGCTGTCTGCATAATGGAAGAAGGAAGGTTGCTATGAGTGGCCAGTGGCCAGTCTCTGCTACACTCACCCCTTGCATCTGGGCAAAGGTCCCTCGCTCCTAATCTCCTGGGCCAGGCCACCCTGGGGGCTTCTCCTCCCTGTCAGCAGCCCACACCAGCATCTACTCTGCTTGTGCTTCGGTACTGTGCCCTTGGTTGCTGACAAATGAATGCTGCTGTTAGGAAAATCTACACTAGGAGATTGAAGTTTTGCACGGGAGGAAAGGTATTCCCTTAAATCAACTCAATCTGCTCTTTGGGTACCATTAACCAAGGGAAGTGATAGAAATAGGAAAATATGTAACCTGAGGCAACGGGAACACTCAAGTCAAAGGCAGCTTGGATGCAACCACAGGGCTTCCAGAAGACAGCATTTCACAGGCCAGGCCTGTATCTTCTTTCTTATATTCCCAGCCACTAGGATGGCACAACGTCCGCCACAATAACTAACATTTGTTTGGCACTTTGCTGTTTACAAAGTGCTTCCACAGACATTATCTAATCTTTACCAAAACCCTAGGAAATAGTCTTATTGTGACCATCTGATAGGTCATGAAACTGCAGGTCAGTGAGCTGAATGAACCACTGCCCAAGGACACACAATCAGGAAAGGTGAGAGCTGGGACAAGAGTAATCTGGGGGGAAAGCTGAATGTGAAGACTTTCCTGTTGTGGCCAAGTCTTCTTCTAAAATGACCAGTGCTTAGCTTGACCTTTAAAATCTACCACTACTCAGATTTATGTCACGATTTACTATTTATTCTTCATTACTATAGAATATAACTATCGTGCGCATCACTGAGCGTGTGTCAGACTCGCTTACAACACCAAATTCTGTTCCCATGTGCTCAGTGTTCCCACCTGGGGCTCTCCCTTCCCCGCTGATGCTCTGATCCGCTGATACAAGCGTGGAATAAGCCCCAGAGACAGGCGTGGAAAACAGGATGACAGTGGGAGTGTCGGAGCCAGTCCTGATGGGATTTCTGTCTCCTGGTTCCCCACCAAAGCCACCCACCTTGCAGTTCCTGATGACAGCAGGCACACGAGTGGGGTGAGAAGCAGATGTAAGGATGAGGTGAGGGCTGAGGAATGGACAGGGTCAGCTGTGCCGATGTCAAATCGCACTGAATGTGGAGTCGGGTCTAAGGCGTCTAATCCTGGCTCTAACATTAATCTGCTGAGTGACTTTGGGCAAGTAACTCAACTTCTCTGGCTTCAGTTTCCTCATCTATAAATCAAGGGTGACACCAGCTCCGCAGAGAATTCAATGAGAAAATGAACTCCAGTGATACCACAAAGGTACCCAACACATAGTTAGACCCACAGTAAATGTATCCATAGAATTCTACAGCTGCAGGCTATTTGTTCCAAGCCTTCTGGTTCATAAATGAAGAAGCTGAGGCTCGGGGAGGTGAAGTATAGTTCCCAAGGTGACCCAGCTGGGCCATACAGACCCAAGGATGGATACCAGCTCTTTTCACGCCTGGCCTCGTGCTCTGTCCCAAACACCACGCTGCTCTGACAGGTGGAAGGAGAGGTTGTGGAAAGTCAGATGAGTATGCGTGTTTCAGGTGCAGATTTAGAGAGCTGCAAATCTCAGGGTTGGATATGTGCATGCGCACGCACGCACACACACACACACACACACACACACACACACACACACAGGCATTCTCCTTGAGGGCAGGGACTTTGTCATCTCATTCACTGTTATATTCCCAGGGCCTAGAACAATGTTTCAATGATAGTAGATCCCAGCCAATATTTCTGACTAACTGAAACGCACACACACACTTCTGCAAAGCAGAGGACTTATTAGAACTCTACTGCCTCGTCCAATAGACAGAGTCAGTTCTGGATTTAAGCCAGACTCCTCGTGCCTTTGAACTTCCTATCATCTGATAGAAGCCCCTTTGCCCAGTGATCAGTGCCTTCAACTTTCTAAAAGCTTTCAGGCTCCAAACAGTTTCTCCACCACCAAAGCTTAGCCTTCTCTCATCACATTGCCTCTGAACCTGACCCTTCAACAAGCTATATGGCAACAAGGGGGATCTGGCTAATTAAATAAGCCAATGGACAAATTAGCAAGAATTAATAAAAATCTTCATTCATCTAAATAGTACTATAAGGCAGGGTAGTGAGATATAGCAAAAGGTCAATGGGAAGTTGGCTATGGAACTTTCCAAGAGAATAAAAAAAAGACTATGTCACCACTGTTTCCCCTGATACCCAGAAAGCAACATTAAGAGAATCTTGATCTAAATGGTATCTGCTGTGTTTTTCTCTTTCCTTGAGTCTCTTGACAATTATACATTGTTACAAAAGCAGGCTGGTCCCCACTCTTGAGAACAAGCAATTGAGGAACTGTCTCTATAAACCCTCGCTTGTTAACCACCAGGATGTAGGATTCTTAGGATGGAAAGTGTAATTCAAGGAAGCCAGAAAGGAAGATAGTCCGTAGGACAGAATGGAATCGAAAGCGTCCAAAAGCTGAAAAATAGAAAAGGAAGTAAAAGAGATGGTTATCATCCAAGAGAGGAAGCAGGCTTCATCCATTCCTTTGTTGATCGATTTATTTACTCACCTAGGACCTACTGAATACTGTCTATCTACAAGCCCTGAGCTTGGCACACGGAAACCTTATGAACAAAGATGCAATCTCTAAAAAGAGATTACGCTCCAAAGGAAGAGACAGATTTTGATCAAACAATCACACATGTAAATGTAAAAGTTTTACTTGGGCAAATTCTATGAAGACGAGGTTCTGGCTGGTGCCCCACCCAGCCCTCTGAGATGCCTTTTACTCGTTGGGCTGGTGAGGCCATCCCCAAAGTCTTCCTCTAAAGCCTCAACGTGCAACCTTCTCAAGAGGATTGCCCATCAACATCTGTAGGAAGTGCTTGGAAGTTAACCCACCCCTACAGCCCATGACCAGTACACGAGTGGGGAGTATAGCAGCCCCCAGCATCTTCCCAAAGGTAAGACAGACTCTACAGTTCAGTCTACCCTCCAGAGCTCCCCTCCAGATAGGCTGAAGCCAGTACATGCAGCAACTTCTCCATCCCTATCTTGCTTCCTTCCCTCCCTCCCTCCCTCCCTCCCTCCCTTCCTTCCCACTCTCAGTAAATCATAAGTACACACATCCCTGCCTCAGGCTCTGCTTTTGAAGAACC
Organism: Neophocaena asiaeorientalis asiaeorientalis; assembly: GCF_003031525.2. Classification (NCBI taxonomy): domain Eukaryota; kingdom Metazoa; phylum Chordata; class Mammalia; order Artiodactyla; family Phocoenidae; genus Neophocaena; species Neophocaena asiaeorientalis. Next base: position 1,528,865 of record NW_020175387.1, on the reverse strand, counting down.
TCATCTAAGACAGTGATATTCTGAAAGTCTATGACTGGGAGATTTGACCAAGTCAGAGGAACTAGGGAGGGCTTCCCTGAGAAAATGACTGAGCTAAAGGGAAAGAAAGAGTCTAAATTAACAAAATGAATTGGAAGAGAGGTGAAAGCCTTCCAGACAGAGGAAAGGCTGGTCCTTTGCATGAGCAAAGGACCTGCAGCAGCAGAGAGCGAGATCTTTTTGATTGCCTGAAAGAAAGTTGGTGTGTCAAGAGCCCACAGAGTGAAGGGACCTGTTATGAAACGAAGAGGAGATGGGCTCAGGAACAGAGGAGTTCAATTTGTCTAGCTCCAAGGGGTAGAAATAGAAGTTACAGAGCTGCAGATTTTCAGCCCACTAATTTGGCAACGATAGGTAGGTTTCAAAAGAGGGATTCTTAGACCACTCCTCTGAGAGGGTCTTCTGGAATGTTCTGAGTGCTCTGGGTTGTTCAAGGCTCTTCATTATTTCCTCACATCATTCATAAAGGAATGGCTGTCTGGAGGAGCAGTGAGCTTCTGTGAATGAGGATGTACAAGTAGAGGGAGAGTTGGCATCTATCAGGGAACGCACGTATGGCATTAGGTGGGATGTTGGGATAGAAGACCTTTAACCTTCCTGATTTTAAAGTTTAGTGATAGAATATTTGGTCTATTAAGTAAGGTTCTAGTAGACAAAATTATTCCCACAAATTCTCAGCTGAACAGAGGGCAGAGTCAGCCCCAGGTACAACCGAGGAGGGAGAGCAGTGTTTTCCATCCTGTCCCACATCCCCCTCTCCCCGGGAATGCTGCAGAGCCCACTCTCTCTCTGAGGAAACTTTCCTCCTGGGCGTTCCATGTCATGCTCCCACCCAACTGTACATCACAGTCTAGTGTCCTGTTGGACACATGGGCTTTGGAATTCAACTACCTGATTTCAAGTCCTGGCTCCATATTTCCTGCTTATGTGACCTCAAGTTACATCCTTATTTTCCTCACCTATAAATGGTAATAATAATGGTACCTACACTATTGGGTTTTATTAACAATAAATAATAAAAATCACTTAGTGTGGTGTCTGCATTTAAAGAAGTAATTGCTAATAAGGCTCAATGTTGCTCTTTCTAAAAGAGCATAGTATTAATAGCATGAATTTGGAGCCAGTCTACCTGGATTCAAAACTCATATCTACCACTTTCTAGTCGTGGGACCGGCTTTGGACAAGTTACTGAATAGCTCTGTGCTTCCATTTCCTCATATGTAAAATGGGGGAAATAGAAACACCTACTTCATCAGGTTGTTGTGAGAATTACATGAGTTAATAGTTATAAAGCACTTAAACCAGAGTCTCAAGGAAGAAATATCAGTAGGTGTTAGCTATTATTAGTATTTGCAGAATTATTCACTTTTCAAATGATCCTCCATTGATCATCTAAAGGAATGAATCTATAATAGTGAAAGGTCAAACGATATGGGCTTCAGGGGAAGTTATTTGTAGTAAGTGGGAAGGTCTTTGGTGTCGATCAAAGAGAACCACATGCGTGAGCAACCATTCTCTCGGGGGCTTGAAGCTCAAACCACACAAGTGGTTCTGCTTCTGAGCCTCTGGGATGCAGCTAGGCTGCCACGGTGTAGAGACAGGAGAACAGATGTCCTGTCAGTCACACACTTATGGAGAAGGGGCCGCATGGAGTGGGGACCAGGCCAGGCTTCCTGTACACCCTACACCAGGCTGCCTGGTCCCTGATCTCTGCAGTGCTCAGTGGTGTTCATCTACTAAGGAAAGGACCACATTGCCTCGGGGCATTCCCCTCCTACAGACCCTGCTGATGCCAAACCGTTTCTCCCAGCTCTTCCACTACAAGCACAAGCCATTTGTCATGCACCTTTGCATTCCCAGAACTTGACAGAGAGCCTGACACATAACAGTTGCTCAGTAAGTCTTTTCAAACAGACTGGTTTTTTTTTAATTGCCCTTTTTTTTATTAGTTACCTATTTTATACACTTCGGTGTATACATGTCAATCCCAATCGCCCAGTTCATCCCACCACCACCACCGCCCCCCGCCGCTTTTCCCCCTTGGCGTCCATACGTTTGTTCTCTACATCTGTGTCTCAATTTCTGCCCTGCAAACCGGTTCATCTGTACCATTTTTCTAGGTTCCACATATATGTGTTAATATACGATATTTGTTTTTCTCTTTCTGACTTACTTCACGCTGTATGACAGTCTCTAGGTCCATTCCCGTCTCTACAAATAACACAATTTTATTCCTTTTTATGGCTGAGTAATACTCCATTGTATATATATATCGCATCTTCTTTATCCAATCATCCGAAGAGGGGCACTTAGGTTGTTTCCATCTCCGGGCTATTGTAAATAGAGCTGCAATGAACATTTTGGTACATGACTCTTTTTGAATTATGGTTTTCTCAGGGTATATGCGCAGTAGTAGGAGTGCTGGGTCATATGGTAGTTCTATTTGTAGTTTTTTAAGGAACCTCCATACTATTCTCCATAATGGCTGTACCAATTCACATTCCCACCAACAGTGCAAGAGGGTTCCCTTTTCTCCACACCCTCTCCAGCATTTGTTGTCTGTAGATTTTCTGATGATGCCCATTCTAACTGGTGTGCGGTGACACCTCATTGTAGTTTTGATGTACATTTCTCTAATGATTAGTGACGTTGAGCAGCTTTTCATGTGCCTCTTGGCCATCTGTATGCAAACAGACTGGTTTATCCACATACAGGCTCTGTCCCTGCTCTTGTCTCCTGCCCCCTCTGTTCATTTCTGTAGCTGTTACACAAGACAGCTTCTGGGCCTCTACGTTTGGAGCATTCTTTGGGGGCTTCCAGGATTTCTAAATCACAACAGAGACATCTTCATCTGTGATCGTCAATGGCCTCAGAAGAGGACGTCAGCAGAATATTCCAGGGCAACACCCTGAACTCATCCAGTACAGAGCTCACAGAGACCCAATGAGGCAGACACATCCCAGTCATCACAGCTCCACCCCGGAAAATTCCATGTCAGCTTGTCCAGGTTCAAAAGAGGGATTCTTAGACCACTTCTCTGAGAGAGTCTTTTGGTATGTTCTGAATGCTCTGGGTTATTTAAGGACTCTGCATTATTTCCTCACGACTTCACCCACAATTTTTGATACGGCCTCTCCTGGTTCAAAATAGCAAGACCAGGCAGCCATGCGACACGTGTCCCTCTTTATTTCAAGATGGTATAAAATGTAGAAACATGTGGCATAACACCCTAAAGAGGTTGCCTTGCATTTGAGACTTTCAGTACTCGGTTAATCTTCAAAAACATGTAGAAGAATAGTCTTCCATTTTACAACGGAGACAATCAAAGCTCAAGGCCAAGTGACTTGTCCGAGCTGCTTAGTGGCAGAGCTGGGACAGGACTCTGGGGTTCCTAGTTTCTATGCCCACTAGATGTGATTGTAACATCAGAGCCTGAGAGGAACTTACAGATGAATTAGTCCAATGTATGCCCTCCAGTGTGATTCAGGAGAAAAACCAAGCTAGTTCTAAAAAAAAAAAAAAACTGAAGCCTAAAACAAGTCTAGAACCAGTTCACATGCAATAGGGAGACCAGAATGGAATAGGGCAAAGCCAAATCTATCAGCAGCTTCAATGTGCTGAAGGATGAGAGAGCACATGTAAATGTCAGATCTTCATGTAGCATGCCTGAAACTAACATAATATTGTACATCAGCTATATTTCAATTTCTTAAGTAAATAAACTTAGGTAGGTAGGTAGGTAGGTAGGTAGGTAGGCAGGTAGGCAGGTAGGCAGGTAGGTAGGTAGGTAGGTAGGCAGGTAGGCAGGTAGGCAGGTAGGTAGGCAGGTAGGCAGGTAGGCAGGTAGGTAAAGGGTGAGCCAGTGTACTGTACTAACCCAACCATTACTTACTGAGGTAAACGCTGCGGAATCAGAGGTGAATGCCTCAGCGACATTCCAGTCTGTAAGATGGCACGAGAAACAGGAAGGTCAATGGCTTACGGTGGAGAGTGGTAAGTCTTACAAGAAGGGTATGTGCAGGTGGGGAGGGACTCCAGAGGCTGGTACTTTCCCCAGCTTGGAAAGGTCAACAAAGCTTCAAAGAGGAGGTAATGTTCATACTGGGCGCTGCAAGGCTAACCGGAGTTTACCAAATGGACAAGGGAAAGTGAGGGTGTTCCCGGCAAAGGGAAGAGCTTGGGCAAGGGCAGGGGGGCTTGTCGTAACCCAGCAGGGTGGGGCAGCTGCAAGTGTAGCTGAGAATGGACCAATTCATGGAAAGTCGTCTATCATGCCAAAGAGTTTGAACTTGAACCTGAAGATACCAGGCAACCATCCAAGGATTTTGTTTTTAATTGGACATAATATTTCCATTTTAGAAAGTTCACACTGAAGGATTATTTAGAAAAGAGAGTACTCTGAAGGGGGAGACCAGTTGAAAATACAGGCAGTCAGAAGGAGGTGAGAAATGATTAGAGTTGGAATTAAGGGAGCAGCAGGGAGGGTAAAAATGTTTAAAGGATATTTAGAAATTAGAAATTATTGGGCTTACATATGATCCAACAATCCCACTCCTGGGCATATATGTGGAGAAAACTATCATTTGAAAAGATACGTGCAGCCTAATGTCCATAGCAGCACTATTCACAATAGCCAAGATACGGAAGCAACCTAAATATCCATAGGTGAATGGATACAGAAGATGTGGTGCATGTTTACAATGGAATATCACTCAGCCGTAAGAAAGAATGAAATAATGCCATCTGCAGCAACATGGATGGACCTAGAGATTATCACACTAAGTGAAGTCAGTCAGGAAGAGAAAGACAAATACCATGTGATATCACTTATATGCGGAATCTAAAACAATGATAGAAATGAACTTATTGACAAAACAGAAACAGGCTCCCAGACATAGAAAACAAACTTATGGTTACCAAGGAGGAAAGGAGTGGCGGGGCGGGGGGGGATAAATTAGGAGTTTCGGATTAGTAGATACACACTACAATATATAAAAGAGATAAACAACAAGGTCCTACTGTATAGCACAGGGAATTATATTCAATACCCTGTATTAAACCAGAATGGAAAAGACTGGAAAAGAATGTGTATATATATGTATAACTGAATCACTTTGCTGTGCACCAGAAACGAACACAATATTGGAAATCAACAATACTTCAATAAAAAATAAATACCTAAGAAATGATTGGGCTTAGTTAGTCACACAGAACATAGGAGAGAGAGAAGTGAAAATCGACTCACCAATTTCCAATGAGTGTCCGAGAAGGTACCATTTTCTAAGACTGAGGAAGAGTGGTTGGGGGAGCAGAGAAGTTCATTAGCTGAGTTGAAACACATGAAGTTGGAGATGCCAGAAGGCCATCTAGGTGTGGAGAGGTCGGAAGGCAGTGGGAAACAGGAGTCTGGAGCCCAGGAAAGGGGACTGAGAGGGGCCTGAGGAGTTTTAAATCGTCAATATACCGATGGCAGCTGGGGTCCTACGTGTGGATGAGATAACCCGGGGGACACACAGTAGCAGAAAAAGAGAACGAGGCTAAGGACAGTCTTGGGGAGCAACAGTCATTCCAGAGGTGGAGAAAAGGATAAAGTTAAGTGTGCAAGGGACACAAAGAAGTGACTAGACATGAGCAGAAGACACAGTGGAGTCATGGAAGTGTGCAGAGGGAGGCAAGCAAGCAACGCAGCCAACATTTACTGCGCTCTGATGAGGTCCCCAGCCTGGACCAGGAGTCTCACATATATTCTCTCACTTAACCCTCCTGGAAAAAATCCCATGAATGAGGTATTAGCATCCTAACTTAACTAAAATGGAAACTGTGGCCCAGAGAAGTGAAAGAACCTGCTCAGGATTACATAGCTTCTAAGCGGCGCAGAGCTGCTAAGCGGTGAAATAGGGTCAAAGCCAAACCTATCTGGCTCCAAAGTCCGTAATACTCTTTTCGTAGCATAAACTGCTTCAGAAAGTCAAATAGAGCTGAAAAGGGCTGCATGAATGTAAGAAGTCATCATCCAGCCAAGGGTGCGGCTTCACTGCAGTGAGTGGCTGTGAACAGAGGTGAGGTGAGCAGACAGTGACGTGACAGTACTTTTTTGAGAAAACTGCCCTCGCCTATTCAACAAACATTGCAGAATATTTTGGACTGTCCCTCTAAAGTGCCACACACTGTTCTAGGCGCTGGGGAGATCACGTAACTGTTCTCAAGGAGCTTGCAGTAGGGTGATGGGAGAAACACACTTAGCTATCATATCAAACACACAACATATGTCAGACAGCAGGAAGAGCTAGGAAAGGAAACACAGCCAGGAAGAGGGTACCAAGTAAGAGGCAAGGCAGGGAGGAGGGAAGGTGCTACGTCAGGTAAGGTGGTCTCTGATAAGACCTTGGAGCAGACCCTTGAATAAAACACTTGGACAAGCAAGGCTTGCCAAGGACGCCAAGGTATTGGCCAAACACAAATGCCTTGAGGCAGGATGACTCCTGACTCCATCCAGGATCCACGACAGACAAAGAAGCCAGCTGGGCTGTCACGGATTAAGCAACAGAGGGAGTGATGGAGGGGAAACTCACAGGGGCTACAGTGCACAGGACCTGGGAGGCCATGGCAAGAGATCTGGGTTTTATTCTGAGATGGGAATCCTCTGGAGGCAAGAGGGGCTGTCCTTCATCATCCATCCCAAAGGGAGAGGTCATGGGTCAGGATTCCCAGAAAAATGGTGGCCCCGTCCTCACCTCCTTCCTGGCTGGAGTGGCAGGAAGAGGATCTAGAGTGGAAGCACAGCAGTGATGAGCGAAACGGCTGGTGGAGCAGGGGCAAGCCCAGAGCCGGACACCGAAAGAGCTCCCCAGCCCCAGCCTCAGTCGTCAAGGCCCCTGCCCTTGGTAGAGTGCAGTATTTATCAAAACCACTACGTGGGGACTTTCCTGTTGGCACAGTAGTTAAGAATCTGCCTGCTAATGCAGGGGACACGGGTTCGATCCCTGGCCTGGGAAGATCCCACATGCCGTGTAGCAACTAAGCCCGTGCGCCCCAACTACTGAGCTCTGCACTCTAGAGCCCGTGAGCCACAACTACTGAGCCCACGTGCCACAACTACTGAAGCCTGCGCACCTAGAGCCTGTGCTCCGCAACAAGAGAAGCGACCCAACGAGAAGCCGGCGCACCACAACGAAGAGTAGCCCCCGCTCGCCGCAACCAGAGAAAGCCCGTGAGCAGCAACGAAGAACACAGACAAAAATAAAATAAATAAAATAAAAATAAATTCATTAAAAAAAAGAAAAAGAATCTGCCTACCAATGCAGGGGACACAGGTTCAAGCTCTTGTCCGGGAAGATCCCACATGCCGTGTAGCAACTAAGCCCGTGCGCCACAACTACTGAGCTCTGCACTCTAGAGCCCGTGAGCCACAACTACTGAGCCCGCGTGCCACAACTACTGAAGCCCGTCCGCCTAGAGCCTGTGCTCCACAACAAGAGAAGCCACCGCAACGAGAAGCCCTCACACCGCAACGAAGAGTAGCCCCCACTCGCCACAACTAGAGAAAGCTCGCACGCAGCAACAAAGACCCAACACAGCCAAAAAATAAATAAGTTTATTTAAAAAAAGAAAACACCACCATGTGTAGAGTAACCCTGGGTGAAGTCTGTATCTGAGCCCACCCCTGCCACCCAGAACTCTCTCCCAAGCAGATGTACTTAGAAAACAGAAACAGAAACAGAACTATTTAAACCACCACCTTGAACAACCTCAGAGAGATGCTCTGTCCCAAGGCATCTTCAGAGAATTAAAGCCTGATCCTCTGATCAGAGGGTTCACTGGGTGTGTGAGTTTCAGCCCTGCCCCATCAGCTCCTAAGGAAAGGAGTAAGAAGACACGAACTCCCCGACACAGGGATTACCAAGGGCATCCTGCAACAGAGCCCTGAATCTGACCACACTCAGCCTTCTCCACACCCCAAGAAGGTTTCATTTGAGGGAAGCAACAGACTTGGGGGCAGCCTTGGCCCAGGGGGCATGTTAGCCCTGGAAAAGAGTTTTGGAGGTAGTCTTCCAGCAGAAGACCATTTATCATGATTTTGCTGTCACCCTTTATACTTTTTCTTCCAAGTCTATTGGAAGTTGGGAGCATCAATTGAGGTCATATACTAGTTACAGCCTCCCTGCCATCTCTTTAGGGGTAACAGAGGCCAGATTGCAAAGGAAGAAACTCATTCTTGGGGATTTCATGGACTGACTCTCAGAGAAGGGCTTTGGCAAACACTGAGGGCCTCCCAGGCACGAGGGGCAGTGGAGGCCCTTGTAACTGGTGGGACTCTTAGTCTGTTTGGGCTGCTATTAAAAAAAAAAAAAAAAAAAAAAAAAAAAAAAAAAAAAAGGCACCAACCGGGTGGCCTAATAAACACAGAGATTTATTTCTCACAGTTCTGGAGGCTGGAAGTCCAAGATCAAGGCATGGTCACATTCTGGGGAGGGCCCTCTTCCTGGATCATTTTCATGTGCCCTCACATGATAGAAGGGTAAGGGAGCTCTCTGGAGCCACTTTAATAAGGGCACAAACCCCATTCATGAAGGCTCCACCCTCATGACCTAAGCTCCTACCAAAGGCCCCATCTCCTAATACCACCATATTTAGAGGTTTAGATTTCAACATATGAATTTGGGGAGACACAATCAGACCATAGCACCCAGGCTATTAGCATACACTGGCATGCCCCTTCTCCCATCCTTAATTATGTCTTGAATTGAACATCTGATTGTTTTGTTTTTTAATTGAATACCTTCATGACGGGATCAGTGCCCTTGTCAGAAGAGGAAGAGACACCAGAGCTCTCTTCCTTTGCCATGTGAGGACACAGAAAGAAGGAGGCCATTTGCAAGCCAAGAAGAGAGGCCTCACCAGGAACTGAAACTGCTGGCAACCTTGAACTGGGACTTCCAGCCTCCGAAACTGTGAGAAATCAATGTCTGTTGTTTAAGCCACCCAGTCTCTGGTATTTCGTTATAGCAGCCTAAAGCATCATTTGTTGTTATCTCTCTCTCTACTCCACGAGACTATGAACTTCTTGAGATAAAAAATAAAACTTTTTTGTGTTTCTGGCATCATTACATTTCTAGAACAATCCACAGGTCATAGGAAATGTTGAATCAGTGCACTTAATGGATGAATACGTGTCACACACAGGAATGGGGTCTTTCCACAGAGAGACTTAATTTGAATGTGTGGCTCTTACGGTTGGAATTTCAGGAATGAGACAAGTGAGAAACTCTGGGCCCCTCTTATATCCTGGCAAGGCAGCTGCTTCGTTGGCTCTGCTGGGTGAGCCCTAAAAATACTGGTTCTCCTTTCTAGCCCTCTCCTCACTCCCTCCTTAATGAGGCCTTAAGTTGAGCCCCATTTTTCTGCTTTACCCAAACCAGTGTGCTTGAGAAGTTTTCTCCACGTAGAGATTCTGTTTTATCATTCACTTTTCTATTCTGGGCTTCATGCTTGCTACAAGTGATGTGCAGTTTGGAAGAAAATCACGAAGTGCACAGAGCTCTGAGGCTAAGATCGTCCATAATACAATGACGTGGAGCCTTTCATGATTTTCTTATCAAAACTCCTCAAATCATTCAAGTTGCCAAGTGGCTGCAAAATTCGCTTATGTAGAAAGCCCTGTTTTTTCCACTCACTCAAAATGAGATGGAATCCACCTCTCTGAGTCGGTTATAAATTTTGTTTTCTTTCGTCTTCTACATTTTTTTTTTTTTCCAAGAGAAACACTCACTCTCTTTTTTAGCTACCTGGTAGAGTCAGGCTGGAAAGTGAGATGAATCATCAAGTTTCCACGGCAGCTATAGGGAACCTGAGCCTGGCAACTGGACACTTGTGTAGAGAGGGCTGGTAACGCCCATTCTACCCAGATGGAGCTCACTTATTTTCCATAGCATTTTAAAACTGGGCGGGGAACCATCATTCACCCTATTTATAGTTTAACATGCCACAAAATATTTACTCCAGGTTCCAATAGGAATGCTTCATTGAAATGTCAGTGGATTACTTACTATGGTAAACTAATTAGTTGCATAAATGCTTCCCTTTTCAGGGTGGGTGTGGAGGAGGTAGCGATTGCTTATTGGATTAACCTAGTATTATTGTCATTTGAAGTTCTTTTACATTTAAGAGCGTTATTACAAGACTGTCCAACTTTGCACTGCATAGTACATCTGTTGCTTAAGTGATGTGAAGCTTTTTTATCTAAACTCCTGTGGGTGAAATACAACAACAGAATATGAATGCCATACATCCTGAATTAAGAGAGAATCACTGCAATTTGAACATGGAAAAAAATCAACGTTCTGTGTTCTTGGCTGACAGTTTTTTTTGTTTTGTTTTGTTTTTTGCGGTACGCGGGCCTCTCCCTGTTGTGGCCTCTCCCGTTGCGGAGCACAGGCTCCGGACGCGCAGGCTCAGCGGCCATGGCTCGTGGGCCCAGCCACTCCGCGGCATGTGGGATCTTCCCAGACCGGGGCACGAACCCGCGTCCCCTGCATCGGCAGGCGGACTCTCAACCACTGCGCCACCAGGGAAGCCCATTGGCTGGCAGTTTTAATGCACACTACTTTTATGACAATTAGATCAACATGCAAAATGGTTATAAATGAAAGAAGCGTTGAAGGTCAATGGTCCCTAAGGAATTATTACAGTGGCTGAAGGCAGTTTTCTTCTTGGACTTCAAAGGAATTCAGCTCAATGATGAGAGTAAACAGCAAATGAGATCTATGTGGGGAATTGTCACGTACGAGTATGTTTCATTTGGGGGGTGGGAGCATGTGTTTTCCCCGGTCCTGGTCACAAAGGGATTATCAATATGAAAAAAATATGTAATGGAACTTAAAATATGTTGAAAGAGAAATTTTTTTCAAAAAAGAAAACAGATGTGTGTGTCTAATACTTTTCACCTCTGTGCCTTATTTTTTTATAACAAGAAGATTTTAAGTAGGGGGTGAATTCCTGACCAAGGAAAGAGCATGAAATTAAGTCCTCTATATGAACAATATCACAGATTAAAAATAGTCATAATCAGGGCTTCCCTGGTGGTGCAGTGGTTGAGAGTCCGCCTGCCGATGCAGGGGACACGGGTTCGTGCCTCGGTCCGGGAAGATCCCACATGCCGCGAAGCGGCTGGGCCCGTGAGCCATGGCCGCTGAGCCTGCACGTCCGGAGCCTGTGCTCCGCAACGGGAGAGGCCACAGCAGTGAGAGGCCCGCGTACCGTAAAAAAAAAAAGAAAAAAATAGTCATAATCAACCTCTATATTTAAAAATCATACTAATGACTCTCAGGTTTTCTCTGTACAGGCCTGGCTGTAAATGCATCACATGAATTGTCATTTGATCCTCACAGCCACCCAGGGAGATAAGTACTGTTATTCCGTCCACTGAAGAAATTCAAGCCAAAAAAGCGAAATGACTCTCCCAAGGCAGAGGGATGAGGCTAGAATATGATACGGGAAAGGTTCTCAAACTGTGATTTGGAGACCCCTGGAGGTACCTGTGACCCTTTGAGGGGGTCCACGAGGTCAAAACTGTTTTGTCATAATGCTAAACTGTTATTTGCCTTTTTTACTCTCAATCTCTTACAGGTATACAATGAACTTTTCCAGATGCTACAAGATGTGTGACACTGCAACAGTGTGACATTGCAACAGAATTCTCATTCTCTCCAAACATGAGAATCCAGATGGCTTCTATTAAGCCAGACTTCCAAGGGATTCGCAAACATGGAACAATGCTACCCTTCTCACTAAATTCTGGTTTTGTTTTGAAAAATACACTTATTTTCATAAAAATTATGTTGTTTTTGTTAATATGTAATGGGCTTACTGTTATTTTTAAATGAATTAATAATAAATGTTTACATTTCCTTGGATTTAATTTATACTGTAGTAGGTATCTATAGATGTAACCCATATGAACAAAAGGTCTTGGGGTCCTCAATAATTCATAAGAATATAAAAGAGTTCCAAGATCAAAAAGCTTGAGAGTAACTGAAGTACGGTCTTTCACAGCCTATAAAATGAGTATCAAGATATCACATACATTAAAAATCAAATACACTGATGACAAAAGAGCTTGTGATAACACAGCAGGATCTACATGTTGTCAAAAATCTTGATGGAAAAACAACAACAACAAAAAAAAACAAAAATCAACCTAAGGTCCAAAAGTTTTCAACATCTGAATATTCTGATACCTGACTCTGGAGCTGAGATTTAAAATTTGAACCTAAATGTGTCATTTGGTTTTTAAGAGAACAACTGCCTAGTGTCGCCTCTGCCTGGAATGTCTCCAGTAGTCACAGGCCTCACTTGTTCACTTCATTCCAATCTCTGCTCAGGTGACCAAGCCATCCTACCTAAATCAGCAGCCTTCCCCATCTCCTCCATTCCCCGCCACCCCTTGACTTGCCTTATGTTTCTTTATAACGGTTCCCACATCTACCACATACATTTTTGGCTGCGCGGTTCACCATCACATGAATTGTAAGCTGTACGGAGGTGGGGATGTTTACCTTTTTGTTCACACCGCAACCCTAGTACTCAGAACAGTGCCAGAAAAGTAGCAGGTACTTGATAAATAAATATTTGAATAAGGGAACAAATGTTTTATGTAAAAAAGTAATATAATGGAAGAGCAAAAACAAAAATAAACTAGGTGCTTTAAGCATAAGTTATCCAAGCAAATCACCAATATTGCGCAAATACTCAAGTGCCTGGTTGTCATAGAGACAACGCAATATGTTTACCACATTATTTTCTCTCCCTGGGCTCCCATTTCCACCTTCCCTTGCAGTTGGGTCTGTGGGACTGAGCTCTGGCCAGCGCTCCTCAACCTCAAATGGACATACGAACCATCTGGCATTCTTGTTAAGCTGTAGATATGAATTCAATAGGTCTGGGGCCTGCAACTGTGCATTTCTAACAAGCTCTCAAATGAGGATATGCTTCTATTCTCTGGACCATGCTTTGAAGCCTCTTCTACACCAAGCCCTTAAAACTTGTGTCTTGTAGAAACAAGGACACCCCATTAGCAATGAGTAAACCTAACACCCAAATCTTGGTTTCTCCAATAAAAGGAACCAGGGCTCCTTGGAGAAATGGCTGATTCTAGGATTGGGGCAGAAAATATGAACCTGAAGGATACCGTTGTACCAAAAAGTAAGGAAGTGCTTACTTATGTCAAAGGGACACAAAAGCCAACTGAAATAGTCCCAATGGCCAAAGCTGGAACAATTTGAGTCACAAAATAAATAAGGAAGTATTGAATTATAGCCCCAAACATAAAGCAAACATCAAGAGTCCATACTTATAGGACTTCCCTGGTGGCGCAGTGGTTAAGAATACACCTGCCAATGCAGGGGTCACGGGTTAGATCCCTGGTCCGGGAAGATCCCACATGCCACAGAGCAACTAAGGCTGCGCGCCACAACTACTGAGCCTGCTCTCTAGAGCCCGTGAGCCACAACTACTGAAGCCCGCGCGCCTAGAGCCCGTGCTCCGCAACAAGAGAAGCCACCGCGGTGAGAAGCCCGCGCACCGCAACGTAGAGTAGCCCCCCACTCACCGCAACCAGAGAAAGCCCGTGGGCAGCAACAGAGACCCAGCGCAGCCAAAAATAAATTAATTAATTAATTTAAAAAAGAGTCCATACTTATATAAATGAAGTATTGAATAAATCAATAAATGGAGAGAAGAGAGAAGAAGCCTCCTGTGCAGAAGAATTCCAAATAATTTATGTATCTACCCCGCCCCCAAGGAGGAGAAGCGCAACTCCCCACTACTTAGGTGTGGGCTGCACATCATAACTCATTCCAGAGTATAGCATGAAAAGGGGGAAAAAAGAGTAATTTTATAGTGGAGACACCTGACAAACACTACCTCAGCTAAGTGATCAAGGTCAACATCAATAGTGATAAATCACGTTGAGTGTGTGCACCCTTGATACGATGCGATAAAAATGGCATTTTACCTCTGTGGTCTTCCTCTGCAAAACATATAAACCCAGTCCAACCATAAGAATAACACCAAATTCCGACATAGGGGCATTTTACAAAATACATGGCCAGTACTCCTCAAAACTATCAAGGTCATCAAAAACAATGAAAGCCTAAGAAATTGTTGCAACCCAGAGAAGCCTAAGCAAACGTGAAAATGAAACGTCATGTGGGATCCTGGAATTTTTTAAACAGGATACTAGGTAAAAAAAATAAGGAAATCTGAATATAGACTTTAGTTGATGATAATGTATCAATATTCGTTCATTCATTGTAATAAATGTTGTAATCATAAATAAAACCATACTCATGTAAGATGTTGATAACAGGGGAAACTGGGTTTTTGGGACCTCTCTGTACCAACTGGGTTTTTGGGACCTCTCTGTACCATCTTCTCAATTTTTCTGTAAATCTAAAGCTGTTCTAAAAAATGAAGGCTTTGTAAAATCCCTAGATCTCCCTTTCCCTTCCAAGACAGATCCGCATGAACCTGAGAGTAAGGGTCGCTTAACTTTTGTCCCCTGGGGACTTCACTTACCTTCCAATGCCAGCCTTGTTCTGAGGCAACCTTCGAGGATGGCTGGTGCAGATCTAACAGCTATAAAATGGAGGAGGGCCACGTGACCGGGTAAGTGTGAAATAAATATTAAATGTGTTAAGCCATTGAGATTTTCAAGATGTTACTGGAGCACAGCTCAACCTACCCTAACTAAATATAATCTATATCAGGGGTCAGAAATGATGACCCACTGGTCAAATTCATTCTGCAGATTATTTTTTGTCTGGTCTTGTTGCTAAGAATGATTTGTACATTTTTAATGGGATAAAGAGGAGGAGAAGGAAGGGGGGTTGCCTCTGGAAGGCAGGGGGAGGGAGAGGAACAGAGACCATGGGTGGCCCAAAAAGCCTAAAATATCTACTATGTAGCCCCTTAGAGAAAAATTGTGCTGATTCCTGATCTATGCCCTACAGACAATCCTATTCAACAGAAGTTATATCTACATAACTGAACTCCTAAAAGAAGTTTCTGTTATCACAGACCCTGGCAAAAGAGCCCCTAAACCCACGGTGCTCCCTTTATTGCTGAAATCTATTCAGAAAGGAGCTAGACTTTATGAGGTTTCCAGTGATTACAAATGCAAATCAGTTATACCTCTCTACAAGAAATGCCTTGAAAAATGAAACGTATTGGGCTTCCCTGGTGGCGCAGTGGTTGAGAGTCCGCCTGCCGATCAGGGGACACGGGTTCGAGCCCTAGTCTGGGAAGATCCCACATGGCGCAGAGCAACTAACCGTGCACCACAACTACTGAGCCCGCGCACCTAGAGCCCGTGCTCTGCAGCAAGTGAAGTCACTGCAACAAGAAGCCTGCACACTGCAAGTAAGGTAGTCCCCACTCACCACAATTAGATAAAAGCCTGCGCACAGCAACAAAGACCCAAAGCAGCCAAAAATTAAATAAGTAAATAAATATATTTTAAAAATAGCAAAGCGAGATGAGTTTACATATGGAAGAGTGTGTGTGTGTGTGTGTGTGTGTGTGTGTGTGTGTGTGTACCTACACACAGTTATAGACAAACAGCCTATGGTTCAAAGCTGGGTTTGTAAGCGATTTAGGGAAGGCCTAGAGTACATTTGTTCATAAAAAACCGTATTGAAAATGCTGGGTAGGTTCTCAGCTGGTCCACAAAAGATAGATTTTTGTGCTGTTGGTAGTATCTCAGGTGCTGCGTCAGAAATTCTTAATAAAACAATGGCACAACTTCCTCTAAGATACGGCCCTGGATACGCTGACCCGTGAGCACTGCTGTGTATTCCCATGTTTGTGCTCTGGTCTGGTTCAGCCGGAGAGCCCTCTCTTATCCTGGGCCCACCCAAAGCTGGCAGGCTTTCAGAGCCCCCAGATGTGACCTACACAGAAGAAGATCCAAATTTTGTGGGACCTGCACTTAAAAACCTTGGAAGAAACCTCTTTATGAAAAATAGTACAAAATTACGAATATATTAGGTACGAACATTATACAAATTGCAGTTTTTAGAAAGCTGATATCACAAATATCAGAAAATTCAAAAAAACATGTTTTATTAGTTAATGCCTAATCCACCTCTATAATATTTTTCCCAAGGTTTTTGGCTACACACACTTTTAGGACTAATATTTTCTAAACAAAAAAGAAGGAAAGAATTCATTGTTTTCTTTTGCATGGTTGATCCATTTTTTTTTTTTTTTTTTACTATTGGTAATTTAGAAACAACTTTTTGGTTTAATTTTCAGGATTGTTGTCAAATTCAGGAAAACTTTTATCAAGTTTCTTTCTTAATTCCATGGGGAGATTTGGGGGCCTTTCAATTTCCTTACGCAGGGATTGATTTTGTATAATATAAGCTTTGAAGTTTGTGGACCGGTATGTGGGGGCATCTGCTGGACTCCACGTGAGCCCACTTGTTTCTTCCCACTGTTGCTGTGAGTCACCTGAGGGCAGGGCCGTTGTGTATCGCCTGCTTTCTGTCCGGGCTTCTCTGCCTCTGTTGGGTCTCCTGCAGGGACTTGTTCAACCACCTGGCTCACACCCAGCCCTGGAACGTCTGAGGAAGTTCCAGCCTGTGGGGCAACCCTTGACCAGGGAGGATGGCGAGAGGGATGCAGGCTGGTAGATAAATCTTCTTCACCTGTTTGTCTCAGGCAGACGACGCTGCATTAAACATAACGTCTTCACACACAGACTTCCCAAGTTACGCCCGACAAGCACAGGAATTCTGATAAACTATACGTTGTTTAGGGTACATTTCTGATTATATATATTGAGTTATTAAGTATATGCCTAACAAAAGTGAACTTTCCATTTTTGACCAAACAGCTATGAAAACTGAATCCTCTACTTTTAATTATTACACATCTGATGACTGAAGAATTTTCCACAGACGAGCTTCTACCTCCCTATGGAGATCTGGCTCCACTTGAAACCCTGGTTCCCTCTACATCCATCCCATGTACTTCCTGGACCGGGGTCCATCATGTATGTTCATAGGTTGGTAGAACCTCTGGCCCTATCTATGGCTTAAAACCAGGATAGTAGTGTCAGTTTCACCATACTAGGTGAGAGTGAAAAATATTGCCTGCCGTATCAGTAAACAAAGGATGTTGCAGCCATCAAGCCATCACATGACAGCTGCCTGATGGTGAGCCCTGAGGGAACTCAGGATGGAAATAGGATGCCTGCCATCCAACACCGCAGCCACCACCAACCCCCCCATAGTGCACCCTGAGGAGACTCAGGGTGAGAAAACACAGGATACTGGCCCCAGAGAGCTGAGGTGCACATCAAAGGAATGATTCCAGCGAGCCCGGACTCTTGCATCTTCCCATAGAAAAGTGCTAAACTCCTTAACTTGAGGTATCTGGCTTTCTTTCATTAACAGTAATCTTTTGATGTTCCGACTACCTGGTCTTTGTTGCAAAAACTCCATATATCCTGGCTCCCCCCGACCTTGCCTCTTTGCAACAGTTCCTCAGAGTGATCTGAGAGTCCTGTCTCCTGGGCTTGAAGTCCTCAGAATGTCTGCCGAATAAAACATAACTCTCAACTTTTAGGTTGCGCAGTTGTTCTCAGTCGACATAGGTCAGTCGGCAAAGCGGCTGTAAACCACACAAATGTATCCCATTAAACTAATCTACGTGAATCCCCAACTCAACTTCCCCTTAGCCAGATCCCAAGCATGCACACAGCCCCTCCAAAGTCACCTGACTCGAGGGTACATGAGATCCGGAAGCCAGAGTAAAAAGACAGCAGTCATAACGAACTGCAGTTAAAATATTCGTTTTTGCAAATTTTACAACATATGCCCATGTAAGTACATCTCCAGGGCCCTCCCAGGGCCTCGGAGCGGGTCCGTGTAGAAGAGAGTCTGGAAGCTTAAGCTTCTTCAATAGCCTCATGGCAAATCCACCTCTGGGCAAAGGTTGCCTCCAAAATCAAACATTCCTGTGGTACAGCATGGCCTCTGGAGCCACACTGCCCTGGGATAGCATCCTAGCTCCACAACTTAGTAGCTGTAAGATCTTGGGCAAAGTTCTTAACCTTCATGATTCACTTTGTTCTCCTGTAAAATGGAGAACATGAGAGTCCTATGTCATAGTGTTAGGGGGATTCAGTGATCGTTGCATTAAGTATTCAATAGATATCAGCTATTGTCCCTCTTTTTAATGACAGGGGTGTAAAGGCAGCAACTTATCCTTCATTATGGGCCCTGCCCCCGCCCATCGTTTAGCAGGTCAACTCCAAATGCTCAGTTTGCATTTGGAAGGGGCCTCTTCAACCCCCTCATCTTGCCATTGAAATCAGTAATCCCATTTCAGTGACAACATCTCCATAAGCAATTCTGTCCTTCAGAGAACAGTCACTAAAGAGCTTTTCAAAGATCCAGGGCCCCCTGTCAGCTGTTTTATTTCTCAAGGTACTGCAAAGGGAAGGTCCCCTGTGCCTTCCCGAGGGGGCCTAATTACCTGGTGGCTGACAGATTACACAGGATAAATTCACTCCAGGGTTCCTCACTCTTTGAATTCCTTCCTCTACCTGCTTACAAAAGATTCGTAGCTCATCAGTTTCATTTGATGGGAGTTGCTATTGAAACCAGCTGTTTTTGGTCAACTAATCAAGCTAAAAATTGAAATGATTCTCAGTTGCTGAAACTAGTATGCTGATTCCAGGATCTCCAGAAAACCCAGCCTTATCAATAAGCTCAATCTGATTTTGCATTGGATTTCTCCCCCTTTGGTTGGGGAGCATCTCATCAGAATTCATTTCTACATACATTCTCCAGGATTTTAATGACAGAAGTTAACAAAGTCCTCTAATTCTTTGTTATGGATGTCTCCCCTTCCGGGCTTAACTTTGTTGTCAGCCTCCTGGAGCATGCTTGGGTCTGACTCTGGTTACAGATTTAGAGACAAAGATAGATAGGGTGGAGGATGGTAAATGGCTGAGAGCTGACAAGAATTGGCTTCGCATTGGGAGGGAATTGCAGATTTCAACAAGGGTCTGTCCCCTTCCTCCACAACACAGGTACTGGGCTGCTTTTACCGATAAGGAAGTCTCAGTGGGGGTCTGGGATTCCAGCTACCTCCTGAGTCCATGAGATCCTCTTCCACTTCCTCATTCTAATTCTTCCTGGAACACAATGTTTTTCCAGTTTGGTTGGTTGCAAGTAGAATTTTTTAAACAGAATAGAAAACAGCAGAACACTTTGCATACAATAAAGGTAAATACTGTTTCATGACACCTTCGTTTCAGTTGTATTGAGAGGGGGAGTGTGTGTGTGTGTGTGTGTGTGTGTGTGTGTGTGTGTGCGCGCGCGCGCGCATGCTCGTGCTGGATCATGATATAAAATATATTTTTTATAAGGGCTATGGCCAAAAACATTTGAAAGCCACTTGTGGAAGAGACTTGACAAAGCTGTAGCTTCAACTAATGTAATTCAGCAACTTAAGCTTCGAATATGGTTTTGGGCGACCTCAACCATTTAGTTTCAGGTGGTAAGAGATTTTTTAGTGAGGTCCTTTCAAGTTAAGGGGGTGCAATCTTCGGCTAAGGGTTTATGTATTTGGGCTTATTGTTTGTTCTCTTTCTTTAGGTCTTCTAGTGCTGTTAGAAGAAACCATTCCACCCACTACTCTTGAGTTCTCATGACATCATACTGTACTGTGTCCGTAGTAATGGGATTCCCCAAATCTTGCCTTCAATGAGTGCTTCATTGCAGGTGACAATGCACAGTAATTCAATGGGTATTTGCCACTTCACATCAAGGGTTGTCAGAATCCCATGACTAATACGGATGGAATTCTCACTGCCCTACACCCAACTTTAGTTTTTCTCGTCCGAGGACCTGTTGTCTGCATCACACTCCTCATTACTAATTTCTCTTTCAATTGATTTCAAGCAAAAATGAAAAAACCAAAAACACACAAAAAACAAAACTCTGAATAACTTAAGAGGAAAATAAATATACACTGGAAAATATTGAGTGCCTGCAATGCTAGAGAATATTGGTGAATGGGCTGAAACTAAATGCAGTTTCTGGATTGTGTGCCAAGGTTACCACCTTAAAAACACTTTTCAGTAGTCTCTGTATCTTCATCTCTTTCCATTAGAATCCGAAATCCTAGGCAGGAGCATTAGATTGGCTGAGCATGGTCACACGGCTGCATCTTGTGGGGACACGAAAGAATTCCTGTGGTTTACAAGAGGTGAAGGAAGGCCCTGCCCAGCGTGAAGATGCAATCTTTGGCCAATCCTCAAGAACACAGAGGAGGTCTGGATGTAGGATATCAAAAAGTGTCAAATGTCTGCCCAAGCTTTTGCCTCACTCTTCTGCAACTCTATAGGTTTTTGTCCCTCTTTCATACTAAGCTATGAGCTACTCTAGAAATTATCTTGCTTTCCTTTGTATGCCATACACTATGTAGCACAGTGCCTGGATTAAAGTAGGTGATTCAAGGGACTTCCCTGGTGGCGCAGTGGTTGAGACTCTGCACTCCCAGTGCAGGGGGCCCGGGTTCGATCCCTGGTCGGGGAACTAGATCCCACATGCATGCCACAACTAAGAGTTCACATGCCACAATTAAGGAGCCCATGAGCCACAACTAAGGAGCATGCCTGCCACAACCAAGACCCAGTGCAACCAAATAAATATTTTTTTTAAAAAAAGAGTTAACGGAATTTTTTTAATTAAAAATAAATAAAGTAGGTGATCAAGCAAAGTGTTCGGTTATTGTCTTTGTTTTCTCTTGAATAAGAGAACTTGTAGAGCTCTTGACAACCAGAGTCAAGCTGACATACTAAACTAACACAAACAAAAACAAGATCAAGAAGAGTTAAATCTCCCTAGACCCAGCAGCAGGGTCACACGGAATCCATAAGGGACAAAAAGCCAGGTAGCCAAGACTGGGTCCACCCCAGGTTGGGCTGCACAAAGGAAAAGGATGCAAGAAGAGGTGCCGAGAAATTGTCGTTAAGCAAATCTGTGGTTAAGTCAGGATCAAAGTCTAGAATCTAGAAATTCAACTACTTTTTAAAATCTTATCCTGTATTATTTTTTAAATAAAAATTCCCTCTGAATTACTGTATTTTTTTCAACTGCACCAAAAGGGGTCTAGGCTAGTGTAGCTACCAGAGTGAGGCTCCCTGAGGGATCGGTGAAGCTGAGTGGCTCTGTGGACATCTCAAGAAGGGCCAGCTGAGCTAGAAGGACTAGGAGGTCAATGAGGGTTGACGGGGAGCCCAGATGATTCTTTTTCCCTTGGGATCACTCACCCGGGGCGGGGCGGGGTGGGGGTGTTGGAAGGAAGAGGAAAAAGATCCAGGGAGAGAGGCAAGAAAGTGAAGTCAGTGGGGATGGAGAAAGTGATGGTCACAGTTGGAGATGAACTGATGGGACAGATGCCAGGACAGCCATCTCCAAGAGAAAGAAACGTGCCTCAGTTGAAGGTCATGTTCTAAACTGTACTGTGGGAAACAGACAAAAAAATGGACAGCATAGTGAAACTGTAGGATTAGACAATCCACAATTGGGATGCCTAACTCCTAAAGGACAGATGTCTGCAAACTCCCCCCGTGTGCTTAAACATTTATGGTTCCTTTTAGATATGTCAGAATTAGTCTCACTAATAATTGGAACAGTTCCTTTGTCTCACCTCCTCTCGGTTCTGTATGTTCCTATGAGGTAGAAAATATGAGTCCAGTTATTTCAGAGACAGGGATGTGGGATACTGAGAAGGTGGCCTGGCCAGAGTCACACTGCAAACCCTTAGGGCTTCCAAGTTTAGAACTCAGGCTGAGGCCACTGCTTCCTGGTTTGTTGACGAAGATACATGAATGATAGCTTTTTATAGATGTTATGACTCCTTCGTAAGTACCAGTCATTTTAAATTCAAAGAACCTTTCTAATTTCGGTCATCCGCTGGATGCCTTGGACGTTCTTGCTGGAAAGTTAGTATCTCTTGGTGGATGGCCTTCACACCAGACTATTACCTCTATTAATAGTCATTTTGGATCTGTCTCCGGCCAAAAGCAAGTAAATGTTCCAAGTTTAATTTGCAATATGCAGAGGTGGGTACCCATTCATCTGGAAACTAAACTATTTTAAGTTTTTTATGTCTCAAACTTTCACCCAAATAAGACAATTTTGAATAACACCAGTGACCTGCTACTTCTCAGCCTTTAGGTTTCATTACAATTTTACTGACTCTAGAAAAGAGGCCCTAAACTAGCCAGATGGCTAGAGATATCAGAGTATGAGCTAACATCAAAGATATTCTGACTTGCAGTAGGATTTGCTATTTGTTGTGCTTCAGGGGAAGCTTAAAAACTTCTGGGAGGGTTTCCCTGGTGGCGCAGTGGTTGAGTGTCTGCCTGCCGATGCAGGGGACACAGGTTCGTGCCCCGGTCCGGGAAGATCCCACATGCCGCGGAGCAGCTGGGCCCGTGAGCCATGGACGCTGAGCCTGCGCGTCCGGAGCTTCTGCTCCGCGGCGGGAGAGGCCACAACGGTGAGAGGTCCGCGCACCGCAAAAAAAAAAAAAAAACTTCTGGGAATTAAATCAACGTTTACAGTGTTTCTTTACACGTGTGAATTTGATCCTCTGAATCACCAATATTTTCTAGCCAGGTTCCCCTTATGATTGTTATGGGCTTGACGTTATTTTATACTATTGACATTTCTCAGGACTATTTTAACCTGAAACATGCGTCTTCTCCCAATTATAGGCAGAGCCTATAACTTAAACTTATTTTTATTTCTCTAAAATATCTGGTCCAGTACCTTGCATTAAGTGGGTGACCACTCATTGAACCAGCAGAACCTGGAAATGTGGAGGAGACGACAAGCAATGGAAGAGGTGAGCAGAGCTGCGAGCCCAGCACCCAGAGGTTTCCAGTGACATCAGTCACTAGTCATCAGTCACCCCAGAGAGGGTGACACCTGCTCCTCATTTGAAGAGAATGACTTGGTCTTTGCTGCTTGGGGCTTGTCTCCCACCCCTTCTAATTCCATGTGAGAAATCTGATCGGCCACTCTACTATTTGTTCTGCTCACCCCTCCTCCCGACTCTTCTCTGTCCCACTCCCGGATGAACAGGATAGCAAAGTCACTAAAAGGAAATACGCAAAGACGGTTGTCATGTGTGCAATCGGCACCACTCTCAGAAAAGGAGGGGGCTCTTCTGGGTTGGTGAACATGTGGAGATTTGAAGAAGAGTGGTGGGCTCAGAGGGCATGTAAGCTCCATGCCCTTTCCCTATGCCTTACCCTATGCAACTCTTCCATCTGGCTGTTCCTGAGTTATATCACTTCATAATACACCATTAATCTAGTAAGGTGTTTCTCCGAGTTCTTTGAGCCGCTCTAGAAAATTAATTGAACCTAAGGATAGGGTCATGGAAACCTCCGATCGATAGCCTGTAGGTCAGAAGCACAGTTGGCAACCTGGACTTGTGATTGTTGTCTGAAGGGGCAGGCGGGGCGGCGGGGTGCCGTCTCTTTTGGGATGGAGCCCTTAACCTGTGGGATCTGACGCTATCTCCAGGTAGGTAGTGTCAGGATTGAGCTGAATTGTAAGACACCCAGCTGGTATCAGAGAATTGCTTGGATGTACAAGGAACCCCCCTACCCATCACCACCACGTTGGACTTAGGTACAGAATCGTTAATGTCCTAAAAGCTAAAGGCTGGTCCCATATTTGGCCTGATTTATAAAAGATCTGAAGAACACCTTAGTTTCAAGACCAACCCTAGATTTAATTCCAACACAGAGCTGGACCAGTGAACTTAGTTTGTTCTAATAGTCCCAGCTGAACTCAGAATTAATCAATTTAAAATATTTACTCAGGAGCTACACTGTCCAAGACATGAAGGAGGTGCACAGACACAGTATACTGTCTAGTGGAGGAGATAAAAAACATTCCTGGCAAATTATAAAACAACCTAAAATGTGGTAAATGCTGTAGAAGAGAGACACAAGGAAAGTGCTGTGAGAATTCTAAAGAAGTGAAATTTTCTTCTATGGGCACAACAATTAGGACAAGTTTCAAGCCAGCATAGCACAGACGCAGTTGGGTCTGGGCCAGGGCTAGACAGGTGTGAGGGGAACTAGTGAGAGATGGGGTTGAAAAGGGACCTTAAATTACTAACGGGTCTCAGCGGCCATGGCTCACGGGCCCAGCCGCTCCGCGGCACGTGGGATCTTCCCAGACCGGGGCATGAACCCACGTACCCTGCATCGGCAGGCGGACCCTCAACCACTGCGCCACCAGGGAAGCCCAGGGACCTTATATTCTTGATCAAGGAATGTGGGTTTCCTCCAGGGGAAAGAAGGAGGCATTCTAAGTTTATAAGCAGAGGCGTGAACTGATCCTGAAGAGATTAATCCAGCAGCAAGAAACAGAAAGGACCAGCTTGAGGAAAATGTCGACACAGAACATAGCTAAGATGCTATACTGGTGGTGGGATGAGGGAGTGTGTGCAGGAATGGCAACCCCAGGTCTGGCTCTGCTTGAAGGTGGGGAAGAAGAAACAGAACCCTGGGGCTCCGAGCTGGGATGCAAGAGTTAGGGTAGTGTCTTGACTTCAAGACTGAACACAAGTGGAAATCAGAGAACAGAGAAGCAGATACTGCACTGAGACAAGCGGAAATATAATCTCAAGAGAGTATAGTGAACAGTGCCAACTCCGGACTTTTCTAAAATATTTCTAAGACCCTTATAACCAGGAAAGGATATAGAAAACGTATTTTTTTAATAAAATATTTTTTCTTAACCCAAGTATACTTCTAGTTTGCCTGTTACCATCCTTTTTGATATTATTGCCAAGGGAGAGGAACTTTAAATTTGAAACTAATCTTCAGATCTCCTTTCTTTCTATCATCCTGTCAGCCCAAACCAATGGACAACTCCCATGTGTTTTCAGGACAGGTCTGTGGATGAAGAAAAGTCGCCTGCCATGTCAGAAAACAAAGGATGTGGGGCCATCAAGCCATCAGCCACTGCAGCACCCCCAAGTGTGCACCCTGAGGGGATTCAGGATAGGAAAAAAAAAAAAAAAACAGGATACTGGGCCAAGATAGCTGGGGTGCATATCAAAGGAATGATTTCAATGAGCCCAGACTCTTGCATCTTCCCATATACAGAAAAACGCTAAATTCCTTGAGATGTCTGGTTTTTCTTTTTTTCATTTTATTTTTGGCTGTGTTGGGTCCTCACTGCTGCGCACAGGCTTTCTCTAGTTGCGGCGAGCGGGGGCTACTCTTCGCTGTGGCGTGCGGGCTTCTCATTGCAATGGGTTTTGTTGCAGAGCACGGGCTCTAGGAGCGTGGGCTCAGTCACTGTGGCTTGCGGACTCTAGAGCGCAGGCTCAGTAGTTGTGGCGCACGGGCTTAGTTCCTTCGCGGCATGTGGGATCTTCCCGGACCAGGGCTCGAACCCGTGTCCCCTCCATTGGCAGGCGGATTCTTAACCACTGCGCCACCAGGGAAGCCCTGGCTTTTCTTTAATTAACAACAATCTTTTGATGTTCCAACTACCCAGTTGCAAAAACTCCTATATATCCTGGCTCCCCACTTCCCTCTTTGGAGCGAAGAGCTAGCTGAGAGACTCTTCAAGCCCTCAGAGCTATCTAAGAGACTCTTCCGGGCTTATGTCCTCAGGACGTCCTCCGAATAAAATATAATTCTCAATTTTTAGGTCGTGCATTTTTTTTCAATCAACAGGACGAAACCAGTGTTTCCTTCTTATTTCACTTATTAAAGTTTAAACTTTATTTTTAAAATATCTACCATGTTTTCCCAGTATTTCTAAAGAAAATGTATTTGGGAGGGAAGTTTTCATCATCTCTGGGTGTCTGCTCCTCCCCTCAGGTTTACAAGCTATTTGAAATGTGCATGCTTTTCACTCCCCTCACCAAGTGGGTGAGGGCCTTCTTCCTCTTCATTGGCCTCATATTATTACTCCCAAATTCCTCAGATACTATGTGATGTTTACAAGCGTCTTCAATACTTCTTGTTCTTTTTTGCTTTCGCGCAGATCAATCCTGTTTTTTCACTAAGGGCCAAAAGAAACTCCAGGCTAAGAACTCTGGTAGCTGGTATCTCTGTAGCAATTAAGAGAAGCTATGAATTCTGGACTTGTTGCTTTGTTTTGGTTGTTAACATTTACCAAGCCAAATACACAAAGCCAAGTGAAAAGAGAGGTTCGTTTATGGATTTCCTGCCTAAAGAAAGCAAGCCTCACTGACACATTGTCCATGGGTTCATCTAGGAGCAGCTGCTATAACCTCAGGAAATGTTTTGGATGTTGAATTTCTACCAGTAGTTGTCACCCCGTTACTTCCTTGCCCACGGGGCTATTTACCGGTGATAAATCCCCAGGACTTCTCCTTTCAGAAACTCTTTTTTGTCTATCTTATCCCCTCTCCTCTTCTCCTGATAAATTACAGGCATAGATGTATACATGAATAGCTACTGTCTTCCTATGTGCAACTGTTACCTGTAGACATGACCCTCTTAACCCCACTCTGCATTTTGGAAACTCCAGTTCCCTGCAAAGTTTTCCTCTTCCCTGTAACAGTTTGCGTCTTGGAGTGACCAAGAACAGCTCTTCACAGCCATCGCCCCCTCCCCTGCTCAGGAAGCACTGGTGCCCTCTGCTTTTGAGGTGTGCGTCCCACTCAAACTCGAGAGGGTCCCTCCATGTTGTGCCCACTGGCCTGGCATCCATGCCAAAGGGATAGACCTGAAGGACAGCAGAATATGCCACCCAAAGTATGACTGTAGGAGTTCAGGACACGCCTCCCCCAAAATATACTGCCTTTGTATATCTATTATTTTGTGCTGTAGGCATTTGAAAACCAGCAAATGCAGGGGAAAGCTTTCTCTGAATTCCCTTTATCTGCCTAAAGACAGATCCTCTAAGAGGAACTCGAATGTCATAAATCCTCTTCACAGGAGTTTCACCAACCAGGGAGCACTGACCTTTATCACAGGGGAGGCGACTAGAAGTTGACATCACACTCAAACTTTGTCACAAACCGTCATACATCACATGTATCCTTCTAAGGGCCCGTTCACCTTTCCTAAAAATTATTTACTCTCCCCTAAGAGACCTACATCGCTCCTCCCTTTCCCCCATTAAGATGGTGTTGATATTACGGTAATCGTTTCACAATATGTGTATGTCAAATCATTACGCTGTGCCTCTTAAACTTGTACTGTGTTGTACATCAATTAAAACTGGAAGAAAAAATAATAATAAATTTTTAAAAATTTTCAAGATGGTGTTGAATCCTGAATTCTAAGGCACCTCACAAGTTACTCATTTTTTCCCAAGTATCTCCCTTGCATACATGAGGTTTACAGGTCAACAAACTTCTGTGTAGTTTTCTCTTGTTAATCTCTCTTTTATTACAGGTGTCTCAGCTACACACTCAGAAGGATAGAGGGAAAATTAGCTTTCCTCCCCTACGTACCAAAGCCACGGTGTTGTGACAGAAACCAACGTAGCTGACACTGGATGCTACTTCCGCCCCCATCTGAGGGCAAGGGCACTGGTACCTGAACCAAGTGCATCCTTTCCCCATTGCTTCCAAAGCTTTTGATGCCCCTCTTGGCCACTGGCGAAGCCTTCTCCTCCTCTCCCTGCTCCTGCTGCCTCTGTGGAAGAAATCGGTGGCGCTGGGGGCCGCCACCAGAACTGGAGAACCCATGGGTATGCAGGAGCCCCCAAAATGCCAAAGCTCTGAGAACCCAGTCACTCTGCAGGTGTGGATGCCTCTTTCCGGCTTTGTTATTCTGTTGCCTCTATTCTGCCAGCCTCTCAAAACAATGCTGCCTTGTACAAACTCCCAATGTTTCAAAGAGAGTTTGTGCAGAAACAGCTCTTCCTTTGTTATTCAAATATCTCTCCCCACCCCCTACCCAGGAATTAAGGGCTTCCCTTCTCTTGGGGCACCTGAGGTGTAACTAATTGACCACAGCCTGCGGCCTGCCTGAATCTCTCCTCCCCTAGATGATTTATTTCCAAAGAGGTTCAGCTCCGCAGACTGACACGTTCCCTGACATCTCTGAAACCTGAGGAGAGATTCTGCTCATCTCAAGCTGCTCTCCGTACCTCCCAACCTTCTTTATGCACAAGACAAGGGAAGGGGGTCCAGGGAAATGACGTGCAGATTTGCAGGTGCGTATAAGAAGGGCAAGTGATTTTTCATTCTCTGGGTGGGCATTGGCTGAGCTGAACTAGCAGCAGGACCACTTACTTCTTCCCGCAGAGAAACAGAACCTGATAAAATGGGGGAAGAGCTTCATATGAGGTCCTCAGCATTTGGAAACACACCCAAACTCAGCCAAGTTGGCTTCCATCCAGAAATTTCTGAAGTTGAGAGGGTTGGAGGTGTTACCTGCGACAACAGGATGAGATGGAATCACGGTGAAGTTAGTGAGCCTGGAAAAAGGACGGGGGGCCCTCCAGCCCACCCCGGATCCCTGCAGCCTTCAAAGGGTGAGGAAGAGGGAGAACAGAAGCCGTGGAATGTGCCCGAGGCCATGGATGAAGGGATGTCCCATCTGGAAAGATGCTTAGGTTTGTGGACCACCGTCAGGGACCAAAGAGAGGCACAGCTGGCCCCTCAGCACCGGAGGGGGTTGGGATGCAACTGAACTTGGCAGCAACAACCCTAGTTGACTGAAGGCACCAGCAGCACAGGAAGGCAACTGAGCCAGAGCAAGACCAGGGCTGCCTCCCTCCTCACACAGCCTCTTCCCGCGGAAGGTGAGCCCAGCCATCACTCTACGTCCCCTCCCCACTATATGGGAGTAGCTAGAGCCTGGAACAGCAAGGGCAGGGGGAGGCCCTGGAAACAGACCCGTGGCTCACTCACACACGTGTACACACACATACATGCACACATACCCCTGCAACGTACGGGATTCAGAGGAAAGATGGAAAGGTAGACCCACCCCTCCCCCTTCTCCAAGTCCCTGAACCAAAGCCTGGATGGGGTGGGCAGAGATTCAAATTGTTGATAAGATGCAGCTTTAAATTAGATTAGGCTGTCCTGAGTTTAAATAACTGAAAATGACTGGGAAGCTATCAAATCTGCCCAAGGCGTATTTATGGGTTCTGTACCAGGGAGAAGCAGAGATCCAACCTTGCACAGTGGGGGCAGTGACTGGAAGCAAAGACAACTGCATCCCGTCCAGTTCACAACTCAATAAACAAGTTACACGTGCGATACCCTCTCTTAAACGCACCTCAAATCTAACACCTTTCTTCGAATCTTCTTTCCAGGGCTTAAAGTTGTTGCACAAGGCTGAGATTAGAAGGAAATACAGTAAAATTTTCAGGAATTTTTAAAAAAGTCTCGACTTGGGGCTTCCCTGGTGGTGAAGTGGTTCAGAATCCACCTGCCAATACAGGGGACACAGGTTCGAGCCCTGGTCCGGGAGGATCCCACATGCCGTGGAGCAACTAAGCCCGTGCGCCACAACTACTGAACCCGCGCTCTAGAGCGCGTGAGCCACAACTACTGAAGCCCGCGCGCCTAGAGCCCGTGCTCTGCAACAAGAGAAGACACCGCAATGAGAAGCCTGCGCACCGCAACAAAGAGTAGCCCCCGCTCGCCGCAACTAGAGAAAGCCCGCGCGCGGCAACGAAGACCCAACACAGCCAAAAATAAAAACAAAAACAAACAAAAAGTCTCAAATTGATTTGGCTACCTTTTATATCCACAAATTACCCCCAAGATGGTATTTCGCCCTTGCCATCATCTCTGTACCTTCTACGTGGAAGCTGTGGCTGTGTTGGGATAAAAACTATGCATATGGAGAAAATATAAATAGTGCAAAGTATTCTTGTTCCTTCGTCCTCCCACTTTAACCACTGCTCCTGCCTCTGCCTCAAAAACACACTTGGAAAGAAGAAAGACTTCCAATAACAGTTACTAAGATTACCTAGACATAAGGAAAAAGTGTTACCCTGATAATCACCAGTGACCACATCAATCTTCCTAGGTTACTATCTAGGGAGATTCTGAGTCTAAATTTGTACATAAAAGAGCACTTGCCACAGAATTTTTTTTTTTTTCCCGGTACGTGGGCCTCTCACTGTTGTGGCCTCTCCCATTGGGGAGCACAGGTTCCAGACGCGCAGGCCCAGCTGTCATGGCTCACGGGCCCAGCCGCTCCGTGGCATGTGGGATCTTCCCGACTGGCACACGAACCCATGTCCCCTGCATCGGCAGGTGGACTCTCAACCACTACGCCACCAGGGAAGCCCTGCCACAGAATTTTTTTAAATAAAGGATTTTTATTTAATGATGTACTTACGTGTAAAAGTTACAAAGACTGGGGCTTCCCTGGTGGCGCAGTGGTTGGGAGTCCGCCTGCAGATGCAGGGGATGCGGGTTCGTACCCCGGTCTGGGAGGATCCCATGTGCCGCGGAGCGGCTGGGCCCGCGAGCCGTGGCCGCTGAGCCTGCGCGTCCGGAGCCTGTGCTCTGCAGCGGGAGAGGCCGCAACACTGAGAGGCCCGCGTACCGCAAAAAAAAAAAAAAAAAAAAGTTACAAAGACTTAAGTCAGAACTCCTTACTCTTCTTTTTTTCCCATGGCATTTATCACCTTTTAAAAATCACTTTATATTGAGGTATAATTGATATACAAAAGCTGTCTATATTTAATGTGTACAGTTTGATGAGTTTGGAGATAAGTATACACCCATGCAACCATCACCACAATAAAAGCCATAGGGTTCTCCATGATAAGAAAATTTTTAAAATAAACAAAAAAGACACTTGGAATATCCAGTCAGCAATGAATAGACCTCTATTCATTGAAATATTCTCGTGCAGCATGATCTGCTTGATCAACTTAAGATACAAATGAAATCGCATCACATTTATTACTCTAATTAAACCCCCAAAGCCCCATCTATCTTAACCCCCCAGGAACTCCCTCTTCTCTGAGATTCCCAAGAATCCAGGGATTTACTTAACCGGAAGGGAGTGAGTCTAGATAGAAAGTGAGAAATGCAGTCCCCGCTGGGCCCACGCTCTTGCCCACCACAAGGTGTCACTGTTGAACACTGGTCCTGCACAGTCCGGTGCCCTCAACGCTTTACCACTGCAGCGATGCTCTGACCGAACAGGCTCCCCATAACCTTACTTTATGACTGCTCTCTTACTTCAGACTCACATGCTAAGGCACTGTCCTCCAGAGCCAGAGTCAAGCCAGTGGGCTTCCAGCCTCACCCACACATGCCCCAGCCTTCTCCCAAAAGCCTGCGGGCCTCTGTGATGAGTCCAGGGCACCTAATGCAAACGGGTCCACCAGACTCCCGAGAGCTCTACCAACAGAGTTGCCTTGTTAAGCCAAACAAAAGATTCTGTTACACTCTTCAAAAAGGTCTTGCATTAAGCATAATAGAGAGCTTCACTCAAATGACTCTTTTCTGAACAAAGATCTACTCCTAAATTGTTTGCTGTCGCCACCTACAGAGTGAATTACTGAGAATTTCTCTTGCTAAAACTAATTTTACCAGACACCCTGTTTTGCATTTCAACCCTTGATTAATAAAGTTGGTACCAGTGGAGAACTTCTGGAGGGATACTGAGCTTTAAGTCTGAAGTGACAATCACATTCTTCCTTGACTGAACAAAATGGTAATTTGGTGCCATATTGTTGAATTGTAACCTGATATGCCAAGTGCCCTCTAGATACACTCTCCCCCTTCTTTGTGCCTGGAAATCCTTTTCCTCAGTTCACAGTTGGGCTTGGCCAAAGAGGGGCACCTGTCACAGGTAAGAAGCGACTGCCACACACCCCTTCTCCAGTTGGGTGGCCCCATCCATGTAGCTCCTTCTCAGCTTCTGGTGCCATGGCTTCCGGCTCCTGCTAACCCCCAGAGCACCACACTAGTCCCTGTTGTTTTCCCTAATCCTGCCCGTGCCTTGAAAAACGTCCCTTTGCTAGACTATCTTCACATTTCCAAGTTTGCAGGTGCCATCTGTTTCCTGCTGGAACCGGGACTGATATATCAGGAGTAAGAGAAGAAAACAGTCTCAGTTATTTAAGCAAACCAAGCTTCTGATTACTGCAACTTCGTATACAAAACACTCTCCCATGGCCGGCCAGATTCAAGAGGACCAACCACAGCTATATCCCTAGGCCTGAACTTCAAAGGGGCCCCTCTTCTAATACCAACGTTGTTCTTGTGGAACCTCAGAGTGAATTATTTCTGCCAAGCAACAGTCGGCAGCTCAGAGCTAATGGCGAATTGATTTTCAAAGAATTGGCCTTTCAGCATATTGAAGATGATTTTGGCAAGTTGGTTTTTGGTGTAGTGACTCGCTTCCACACTCAATACTCCTGCGCCTCCCATGTGCATCTCCTTGCTGTTTTGGTTTACACTTAATGTCTCTCCCACTACACTGTAGGATCCTCCCAGGAGAGTCATGTGCTATCCGTCTTTGTGTTTTCCCCAGCCCTCTCCTAGGACCCAATACAGTGTTTTGCACAAATAGCTACTCCGTAAATGTTTGTGAAAGAAAATGAATGAAAAGAAAAAAGATTCAGTGAAATACTGAAGCAAAGACAGACAGGATCCGTCAGAGATATACAAACCGTTACACACGGACAGAGAGTGTTTCTATCTGCCTGTGAAACAGTCGCTGAGAGAGAAAGGAAGGGGGAGGGGGCAGGAAAGGGATAGAAGGAAGGTTTCAGAAGAAGAGAAAGGAAGGAAAAGAAGAAGGGAAGGGAAGATTAGGAAGAAAAGAGAAAGGAAAATATCCTTTCATAAATCTAACTTAAGTTAAAAAAATGCGTATATATATATATATATATATATATATATATATCTGTATGATCATTGACATACATGGGCAAGCACACACCTGAAAGTATTCTGTCACTAAGACATCTTGATTATCTCTAATAAAGCCTTTCTTAAAAATCATTTGTAATGACATAAATAATGCCCAACACATATTTTGGATTTAACAGGATTTTCCAATTTTGACGTTCAAACTCTATACAGATTATTTTCACTCTCCCCAGAAAAAAAAAATCTCTCTTGAAATTTAAAACTCAAACGAGAAGTCTGACCAGGATCCAAACATGAATATGGTGGATCTGTCTCTGATTTCTAAAATAGGACCAGAGAAATGACTTTCCCGGCAGTATTTTTAGCAGCGGGAGGGAAGGCACTCCCTGTGCCGCTTCTCGGCAGGCTTGCAGTCTGCCACTCCTGAACCTGTCCCCTGAATCCTCCTGTCACTCCGTCTTCTGCACCAGTCAGCATCTGCACTCCTGCCTTGGAGCCCATGAAGCCATCCGCGCAGCTTACTGGGGTTCCTTTGCCTGAAGTGGGGACATTTAAGATGGCAAGACCTCATCCCCTTGACAACCGTGCTGAGAAAAAAGAATCCGTTTATCACCAGTTACAAAGCTCCAGGAACAGCCCAACTTAAAGAGAAGCTAATTCACGCTCTATATATTTCTTTGGTCCTTGGAGAAGCAGATAAAATTCTCCTCTTTCTGTGGTCAGGAAAAGGGAGGCTCGGAGAGGTGAAATAACGTGCCCAATTCCCCAGCTAGTTAATAGTCAAAGCAATACGTAATGAATAACCAGCATTTGTATAACGTGAACTATTTATCATGCCCTTCTGCTCATTGAGCCTCACCACAAACCCAAAAGGTAGACTGAATGGGTATTATCATATTCCCATACCACAGACTGGAAAACTGAGGTTCAGGGAAGAAAAATAAATTCTCTAAGCTGGCACATCTGGAAAGGCTGAGCTCATGACCTGACTTCCTTGAGCTGGTAACAGCTGTGCTGCCCCCTGGCTGTGACTCCACAGTCAGCACGCTCAGGGGAATGACTCTTCTGCATTGTGTGTCAAGGAAGGAAAAGCCAGGACAGCCTGGTGAGGATATCAGAGCAGTAAAACAGTGAGTGAATGGGATCTCTATATCTAGATGATCCCTAGATAACTGAGTGGCTCATCTTGCGGGGAGGTGAAGGGAGCTGGGGTGGGAGGAGAATAATTGACAACACGTGGCATTCGACTTGTAGAAACCTCTTACATGCAAAGCATGATTCAGGAAATCTGGGTGAACATGTGTCCCATTTCTCTGGGACAGTCACAATCTAGGCTGTTGTCCTGGAATAGCTAGGCATGTTGCCCTCTTTTATTCTCAAAAGCATCCTGGCTTGCACAATAAACCATATAGTCACCCTACATACAGAAATTTGTACTTCATAATGTTCTAAAGCCAAACGCTTCTCCCGCCCTCTTTGACACTCCCAAACATAACTGCAGCACCGATTTTAATCAAACAGGTATATCACGATACATGAACGTCAGGAACCCACGAGGCCAGAGGCCAGACTGCGTGTGGAATTTGCACTTTCTCAATACTTTTCAAGTTGGTGAACAAAACGGCAAATCATATTTTTTCCCAGGTGCGCTGCAGTCAAAGCTCCGTAGAAATTTTCTCAAAGCAATGTCATTGCTAGGAGACAGCAAAAAATATCTTGCTGCTGGAGCTCTGTTGCTATAAAAATGAGACTAAATTTGGAGTAAAAGAAGCATTCACTTTTTAAGAATCACACATACACAAAATATAATCCAAGAGAATACTTAAAATTTTTAAATCCTAAAAAAAAAAATAAGAAAAAATACTAAGTGTCATTTTCTCTAGCATTACAACTACATAGACGAACAAGCCGATCAGAGCAGCTGAATTACATTTTGTCTACTTTCAGACATGGCAGCTCGTCCTTGGACATTTTAAAATCAGAGCATAAGTTTATAGCTTCCTATGCAGCATTTCTGGCTTCTAATTCCCTTTCAAAGGACCAACAGTAAAAGCCAGAAGTCTTTCCAAGCCCCTGGGCTGCACCCCAGGACAGCACATCGCTTACTTTCCTGCATCAGCAGATCAGGTTACACGTGCCTAAGAGCCCTGCCGGCCCTTCAAGGATCCATTACTGTGTTTTCCAGGCACCTATGGGACTCCGCCCCCCAATTTCTCACTTACTGGTTTCAAAGGCCACTCTCAATGTCATCAAGATTAAACCAGATCTCAGGGAGGCAACATAATGCTGGAGTTAAGAGCTTGAGCTTTGGAGTACAAGCTCCAGGTCCAAATCCCAACTCTGCCATTTACGAGCCTTGTGACTATGGTCAAGTTATTTACGTCCTGTCTGTAAAACGGGGATGGTGATGGTGCATAACTCACGGGGTTGGTGTGGGGACTCCATGAAATAATTCAGGTAAACCACAAAGTGCCGGGTACATAGTATGTGCTCAAAACATACCCATTATCCATTCTCAGAAATTGAACATGACCTAAAACTTCAGTGTACGTAAAATTATCATGGTAAGGGAGAGGGGGATTTTCAGAGAAAGAAAGCAGAGTTTGGAATCAGAAAATCTGATTCATTCATTGACTTATATGGTTCTGAACTGTTTAATTTCTTTGAATCTCAATTATTTTCTCCCACCCCTAAAACAATGATAAAAATATCCCTAGAGTCATTAAATAAATGCTCCAATAAAATAAGGAAAAATGTTTTGTAGACCTAACAAATATTCTTTATTAGTATTTTTATTAATAATCAAAATGAGACTCAGAACATATCATCTGCACAAAACTGGGGGCTAACATAACTAAAATGCCCAGTTTCTTAGTAGAGCTCCACATCGCAGGACCAGGCTGGATGGCTGCGGTGGACATTGAACACGGGAGTTCCCTTCTCGTGATACACGGTATTCCTGCCAACTCCCCTAGATGGAAAAGGGTGAGTAGGAGGGGGGTGGAGGGTGCCATGCATTTCTATGCCCACAAATCCAAGCCAGAAGCGAGAGATGAAATTGTAGACAATCTCCCTCTAAGAAACACTCTTCTTGGTTTTTTTAAAAAATATTTATTTTATTTATTTGGCTGCGCTGGGTCTTAGTTGCAGCATGCAGGATCTTTTAGTTGCGGCGTGTGTGATCTAGCTCCCTGACCAGGGATCGAACCCCGGCCCCCTGCATTGGAAGCATGGAGTCTTAGCCACTGGACCACCAGGAAAGTCCCTAAGAAACACTCTTGACAGTGCATAGTGAGCATAGCTCACTGGGGAACTGCTAACCACTTTGACATTTTCAAACAGTGACTTCACCCCCCTGCCCCCGTGCTTTTGGGGGCAGGGGGATGAAGTACAAAGTCTTGGGACTTCTCTGGTGACGCAGTGGTTAAGAATCCGCCTGCCAATGCAGGGGACACGGGTTCGAGCCCTGGTCCGGGAAGATCCCACATGCCGTGAAGCAACTAAACCTGTGCACCACAACTACTGAAGCCCACGTGCCTAGAGCCCGTGCTCCGAAACAAGAGCAGCCACCGCAACGAGAAGCCCGCGCACCGCAACTGAAGGCCCAACGCAGCCAAAAATAAAATTAAATAAATAAATTTATTTTTTTAAGTACAAAAAAAAATAAAAAGAATTTACAAAGTCTTTCATATGCTACCTTATGAAAACCTCCCGTTAAAGTATTTCCCTTCTTCCAAGCAACATCAGACATCTGTAGATAACTGCTTCTGTCTCTCTTTGGGGGGGAAAAAAATGTAGCATTTATTTTGCCAACAGGAAACTTAAGCACAGGGAGGTTAGGCAATGACAGTCCTCTCTTCACCTAGCAGTGTCACCACAGTAGTTCTAAGCCCTTCTCTGTGTAATCAACAAAATAGCATGTGAATAGCATAACTGTACAGAACGTTGTCAATTTCAGTTTACCTGCATTTTCCAGACAACTGGCATTGTGGAATATGTCAATTCTCATCACTAGCTCTTCTGTAGCACCTCTGGGAATAGCTAAAATATCTACAGACAACCTAACTATAGAGTTTTTTTTTTTAATAGAGTTTTTGGAA
Organism: Neophocaena asiaeorientalis asiaeorientalis; assembly: GCF_003031525.2. Lineage (NCBI taxonomy): Eukaryota > Metazoa > Chordata > Mammalia > Artiodactyla > Phocoenidae > Neophocaena > Neophocaena asiaeorientalis. Next base: position 1,491,831 of record NW_020175387.1, on the reverse strand, counting down.
AATAAATGCAGTAAGAATTTAGAAATAACAATTACAAAGCTCAGTCAATATTTTTACAAGGAACCCCAAATACTCCGGGTAACAAATCATGTCTGTCCTCTCTCTCACGTACAAGGCAGAAGAATTCAAATATCTTCTTGGGGCATCTTCCTCAGGATCTAAGTTGGATCATCATCACCAGGACAGTCCATCTAGGAACCCACAGGAACTTTTTTTTATGGCTTATCCTCCACTCGATATTTGGTATGTGATCTTACTTTTAAATCTGCCACATGTACCTCCAGTTTTTGACAATTGGAAAGGAGAAAAAAATGTGATATTACTTTCCTCTAGCAAAGCAATAGTTTTGGACCATTGCACCTTCCCATCTATTCTCCTAACTTCTTTTTTTATTTGTTTTCTTTTTTTGTGTGTGTGGTACACGGGCCTCTCACTGTTGTGGCCTCTCCCGTTGCGGAGCACAGGCTCCGGACGCGCAGGCTCAGCAGCCATGGCTCACGGGCCCAGCCACTCCGCAGCATGTGGGATCTTCCCGGACCGGGGCACGAACCCGCGTCCCCTGCATCGGCAGGCGGACTCCCAACAACTGCGCCACCAGGGAAGCCCTCCTCCTAACTTATGTTAACACTGAGGGTCACTGCTGGGTCTCCTTGGGGAGGACATCAAAAGGCCTGGCTGTTCTGTCAGTGTTTGTTCCTCGGTCATTCATTCATCGGCTACAGTCTTATTGTATCTGCAGTCAAGTCCCTATGTGATTGTTTGTGTCACCATATATACAAAACTTGGCCTGGGGTTAGCAAAGACCTCCTTTTGTGCCCACTGAGAAGAACATCAACTACACTAACAGTGCTGGCCCTTCACCCTCGTCCTCACCCACCCCACTCCACCCCACCCCCTGGAGAAGTGAACTGTGTCACTGATGACTTTGGAGAAATGAACTAGGCGTGCTCCACTCAGCCCGTTCAGGGTTCTCATGCGGAGCCAGCCTGGCCAAGGGTACCTGGGGCTGCTCTCCTGGGAGCACAGTAAGGAGCCTATACATTCAGATGAGGCCAGCTACAGCCCTGCTGGTCCAGTGACTGGTGAGGATGCCTGTCTAATGCAAGGGTGGCTCTTGGGCTCTGCCTTTCTCTTGCATCCATCCTTCACTCAGTTTGGAACTGGAG
>NW_020175387.1:1454672-1490513 GCF_003031525.2 Neophocaena asiaeorientalis asiaeorientalis | reverse complement strand
GGGGGTCTTAAATGGTAATCTCTTAAAAATTCCTAGAATTTTATAGCCCCCAGTCACTCTCATCCACTCTCTTTTCTCCATCCGAGCCCACTAGAAGTCGTCATTTGGCTCACATGCCTGTCTTATCTCACACCATACCCTTTATGATTTCAGCCTCTTCCCATTAAATGGAGGGAACTGAGCTGAATGGTTATCATTTGACTGTTCAGTCTGGGAATTAGGAGATCTATACAAAGTTGACCCTCCCTACTTTCACTGAGCAAACAATGTGAGCTGTTTTTCCGGTAATGGAAATGGGGTCCTACGAACCATTCTCACCCTCCCCCTTTGGCTCTCATGGTGAGCAGAGACCCAGCCCTAACAGTGCACACAAAGGCTGCGGAAAAGCATGACCAACACACAGGAGGATTACCCTCACAACCCTGGTGCCTCGAGCTCGGTGCTAGAACATGAGCAAATCATTTCAGGCAAAACAGTTAGCAAAAGAGACGGCTATCAGCTAGGAGGTAGCTCTGGTGTAGTGGTGGAGTACGTAAACCCCTGGAGCTGGCAGCTCAGGTTCAGATCCCAGCTTCTCTACTTACTAGCTGCTTGGTTTCAGGTATGCAATTTTACCTTTCTGACTCTGCTTCTCATTTGTGAAATGACGATATAATAGCATCCACTGGGAATTCCCTGGCAGTGGTTAGGACTCCAGTGGCTATGACTCTACCATTTCACCGCTGAGGGCACGGGTTCAACCTCTGGTTGGGGAAACTAAAATCCCACGAAGCCACGTGGCGCGGCCAGTAAAATAAAATAAAAAATAATAGCAACTATCTCTCAGGTTTGATACAGGAGTAAACAAATTAACACTTGTAAAACATTCAGACAGTGCCAAATGTGTAATTAACATTCAATAAATGTTGGCTATCGTTACGTGAGTTCGAACATGATGGCACGTACAAGCATAAGCATTGGGTAAGATTCAATTTTGTCATCGGTGGTAACAGCGAAACATCTAGTTGTCTCATGACAGCCTAATGTGGCTCCATCCATCATAAAAAGTTCAACAGGACTCTTTTTGAGGTTAGTTATGTGCTCAGCCTCCTTCATTTTAATCTAATTAATTATGTACATTTAACATACGTTTTAGTTGACTGGTGAATGAAAGCTGCGCTGCCAGCTACAGGTGTGAGAGCGCTGGCTGCCCCAGGCAACTAGAAAGCATTGGGATTTCCACTATCACGGGTCTCAGAGCATCGCCCACTGTGTAATCTGCTGAGCCACCTCCACGTCATGCCAGCTCTGCAGGCAACATCGTGCCTGTAGCAGCATTGGGTAGCAGTCTCCATCCATGTGGGATATCACATAGGCTAGCCAAAAATAAATGTGGCAAGTGGAATAAAGGGAACTGGGCAAGAGAGTATCAGGGTCCAAGACGTCCCTCAAATCCTCCAAAGGCCCAGAAAAGCAGCAAGGTAAGCAGTGATCAATTTCCTCAAAGAGGATACTTGCAAGAAAATGAGCTGAATTCCCATAGAGTCCATCAGAATTCAGGTTTCATCTTTTCTTTGAGCTCTGCACACCACAGATCCCATCCCCTAATTGCTATGTACTGCTTCAAATGTGAGAAACACAGTGTGTTCTGCTTTTATGGTAATTGAATGGTCTTGTTCAGAAAATGTAAAACTCCACCAGTTGCTGAACCAGTTGTTCAATTAAGTGGTCGCTGCATTTCCCAGGCAGGTGGGGTTCAACTGGGTTACAGGCAGCATCCTTCTTGCTCTCACAGGAGGGGCTTATTTTCACTTCCTCACACGATGTAACTGAAGCCTCCCCGTCACCGTGGAAGAATATGACTTCCAGTTCATGTCTTCTGCCGAGCAGGACTCTGCAGCCAGTCCCAAATCCAACACTTAATAGAGGCAAATAGAACGAAGTTCTTAATAAATGTATCTGCATATGTGGTGAAAGCTAAGCAGCTGCTCTCAACTCAGGGCTTGGTGCAAAGCTGAAAGGCATTTGAAAACTCTAGGAAATGTGTGCATGGAAAGTGGGGTTTGCAGTTATAAGTCCAAGTTGCTAGACACCTGCTTGACCTGGCAGCTCCTGCCTGCGAGTCTCTGCTGGGATTCGTGATGCATCCGCTGGGAATGCATGAATACATCTCTCCTGACTTCAAGGTGTAGCTCACAGAGAACGCCTCACATTTCATTTAAGTAGGCGGCTAAAGAACTCTGTAAAATGCCTCTGACTCCAAACCCTCTAAAAAGAGTTGGAAGATCTCTGTCGTGACATAGACCCCCGCCAGCAAGGGCATGCGGGCAGTTTTCCACCTTCCATAGATAAGAGTTTTCAGTAAAATACAGCTCTAACTACAATGTGCCTTGAGTGTTGATTTTCATCCTTCACAATAATGAATTGAGGAAAACGTCACTGAAATCAAGAGAAATGTCTTGGATCGGTTCTGCCCAGACTGTCTTATTCTTTAATTACCTGGTTCTACATCCACATTGTAGTTCCATGCTAACAGACCCAGCTTTATGAACCTCTGACTCCTTTCTTCAGTACATGCCAAGGCAGTCGAGAATATCTACCTCATTTACTGGACACTAATGTTGTTTTCAAGCTTCGAGGGGTCATCCCATCAGCACGTGACAACCGGCTCCAAGGTGCCCTTGCCAATATATTAAATGTTGCCCCCATGTCAAACACTCTCTCTTATATTCTGCCCTCCCTGGTCCAAACTCTCAAGACCAATTCCCAGACTTCGCCTTCCTGTTCTTGCTGGTACACATGAGGCCCGTCCTCCAGATTTTTCGGTGAATACTCCTTTGCTTCCCATAACAGAGAAAGTGTGCCCCTACTTGGTCAATGCTGAAATGTCATCCTAGTTGCTGGTCTAGAAACAACAAGGAGAGGCAGATCTTGAGAAGGACAAGCACGATCTGGTGGACCGTCCATCTCAGGTGAATCTTGTATATGGTCTCCAGATAGTGAAGACTGAATTGTGCCCCCTCAAAACTATGTTGAAGTCCTAAAACCCAGTACCTGAAACTGTGATCTTATTTGGAAATAGGGTCTTTGCAGAGGTAATCAAGTTAAGACAAGCTCCTCCTGGATTCGGATGGGCCCTAATCCACTATGAATGGTGTCTTTATAAGAAGAGAAGACACACAGACACAGAAGGGAGAATGCCATGTGAAGATGGAAACGAAGAATGGCATGATACATCTAAGGGCCAAGGAATGCCAAGGATTGCCAGCAACCATCAAAAGCTTAGGAGAGAGCCATGCAACGACTTCTCTCTTAGAGCCTGTGAGAAGGAACCAATGCTTGATATCAGACTTCTAGCCTCCAGAACTGTGAGAGAATACATTTCTGTTTTCTTAAGTCACCCGCTTTGTGGCAACTTGTCTTGGCAGCCCTGAGAAACGAATGCACCATTCAACAGAGGCCACCCTTTCCCACTTCTGCCAGCCAGCTATGGCAGTCAAGGGGATCTGGACTTGACACCCTAATATCCTCATCCCAGGCCTCAGGGTCCCACTTCTTCCCTACCAGAGCCCTATCTTAGGACAGGAGACTTCTTAGGGTTGTAACTCTATCACATTTATAACCCAATCTTGTGCCTGGTTCAGCACAAGCTATCTTCCAGCTCCAGAAGATAAGGGCCTGTTTAAATGCTACCATAAAGGCCTTCGACCTTTTGTACTGTGCCTTTAGTTGATGGTTGGCTGGTCTGAATATGCCATTTTCTTCCCTCAGGGTTTCTTTGCCATGAACACCAGTCAACTAATAACCATTGCCCCAATTTTTCAAGCACTAGGACCATTATGCAAGCCATGCATCTCCTTCCCCCTACACCCCACCCCAAGCCAACCCTGGTAAGAGTTTGAGTAAGTGTGAAGCTACAAGACACCAGGAGTTATCACCACCACATAAACCCCAGCATTGGGGCCCTGTTGTCATCTGGCCAGAGAACTATCCAACTTCAGGATCTCCTCCTAAGAATCTGCTCCCTAAGGACCCCTCCTTATATCAACTGCCTTAGATTGGAATCTCCTAGAAGAAGAGCCTGAGATAAGGATTGATTACAAGGAGTTTGTTTGGGAAGTGACCCCAGGAAGTACCAAAAGGGAGTAGAAAAATGAGACAGAGAAGGGGAGGAAGCCGAGACAGGTATGTTATGAGCCGGTCATCACAGTGGGCAAGTGGAGCTCAACCCCACTGGAGAGTCCGGGAACTGCACAGATCTCACCCCAGGGTGTCCCACCTGAGGGAGGGGCAAGGACACCTGGGTATCTACACACCAGCTCCCACCTGCTCCTGGGAGCGTTAACTTTCCAGCACTTCTGGTCTGCCCCATGTATGGGCCAAGCAGGCTCCTGCGGCCAGAGAAAGGCTCACACAGAGAGTTACGGGTCTCTTGGAAACAGCAGCTGCCTGTTTAAGAACACTGATGCTGAGGGGATAGAGGCAGAATACAGGCCACACTGCTACACTCCCAACATAACACGCTCAGGGACAGTGGAACAGCACATCCCAGCCCTTGCGGACTTGAGTTGGGGCAGAGGTGAGGCGAACTCTGCAATGGGAGGGTAGGAAGAAAGCTGATGCCGCTTTTCTTTAGTCACCGCCCCTAACAAGTAAACTTTTTCTCTATTCTTAAGTACTCAGGGCCAAGAAAGCTAAGAGGCCATTTGCTCAACTACAGAATAATGAACTATTTATTCAATTAAAGTTATTCCAGCCTTTTCTAGCTGCTGGACAGAATATACGGTCTAAGCTGGAACACAGGGAGGCGAGCTTTTCTTACGTGAGTTCAGCGCTGACTCTGAAGCTATTTGCTGTAGTGGCTCAAGAATGTCTTCCTGCTGCTGCCACAATACTAAAAGAATTTTCCTTTCACGTGACCTGGGGAAAGATACCTTCTAGACAGAATGCCAGCCAACACAAACAAAACATGGCCCAGGGAAGTCATTTACTCTATTGTCATTTCTTGGGTCACACCGTGAAAAAAGTCTACCTATCAGCCCCATGATCAAATGCGGGATTTCTAGCATTTGCTACTTAACTATTTCTAGTGAGGATTACACTCTAATTTAGGGAATGCTGCCATTTGGAAAGAAATAATCTACATACTCTCTATAAAATGTTACTGTTGGTCTTGAAAGAAACTAAAGAAAATATAAACTATGGTGTCAATATAGTTGCTTAGCACTCCGGGGCACGAACCCGTGTCCCCTGCATCGGCAGGCGGACGGACTCCCAACCACTGTGCCACCAGGGAAGCCCAGCACTAATATTTGCCCTACCCTCTGCTTTGTGCCAAACAGAGCCAGGCTGGGATTACAAATAAGGGACGACCATGCCAGTCAGCCTGGTGGCCAGACAGAGGGTATAGTGATCACCAGCGACTCTCAGGACTTACCCTGTCTTGGGTTTAGCAGAGAAAGCATTATGGTTTTTGCAGTGAATAAACTCAATATGGTAGGTTAGGCTATACAAGATTGCTGATCTTCTATGATTGTTTTTTTAATTAATTTATTTTTGGCTGCATGGGGTCGTCGTTGCTGCACGCGGGCTTTCTCTAGTTGTGGCGAGCGGCAGCTACTCTTCGTTGTGGTGCGCGGGCTCAGTAGTTGTGGCACACGGGCTCGGCAGTTGTGGCTCGTGGGCTCTAGAGCACAGGCTCAGTAGTTGTGGCGCACGGGCTTAGCTGCTCTGCGGCACATGGGATCTTCGCGGACCAGGGCTCGAACCCATGTCCCCTGAATTGGCAGGCAGATTCTCAACCCCTGCGCCACCAGGAGAGCCCTTCTATGATTTTCTGACTACAGAGACTGCCAAGTTCATACTGTATAACCCTCCAACCGAGTTGCAGGAATATTCTGTGCCACTGTCAGCCACCAATCGAGATTTCCCTTTTCAGAGCCAGTGCTGTGGCTGGACCGGCCCCTGTGGCTCTTACTATGATTGCAAGATGCACCTCAGCAACATCAGAGAACTCTGACAAAAAACAAGTTTATTACTCACAGGCCCTGGAGGGTACAAGGCACCCCTGGGGCCACACAGTTGGGGGTTGAGGGTTGGAGAGAGACAGGGAGAGGACCAGCGTTCTGCATTTATCGGGGTCCAGGGAAGAATGCCGAGGGGGTTTCTCGGGCTCACTCTTTACTGGTGAATTTAAAACATAAGAGTGGAAATTAAAGCTCAGCAAGAGGTGAAATGGTCAGTGATCTAAGTCAACCAGAGCTTTCTAAGAGAAAGGGGACTTTATAGGTGGGGCGGCCTGGATCTTCATCTGGTTGTATAGCTGGCAACGTGGTTATTTCCGATGAATGTATATTTGAAGTGGATGCCTCGCCAATCAGAAGCTTAACGTCAGACGCTTATATTACAATCAAAAAAGCTAACTGCCAGGTGCTTACGCTACAGTGAGCTTTCCTGGATTCAGCACGGGTTTAAAGGAGTGAGCGACAATTGTCAAATCAATATTTCTAAAAATTGGAGGCTACTTCTCGTTTTAAAGTGATGTGAGAAAGCTGACACTGCCCCTTCTTCTGGAAATCACCACAAAACAAAGACAACAGGAAATATAAATCAAACTACATCCTTGATGACACTAGAAGATGTAAGTAGCCCCAGGATACAAAGTGAGGGAGCATCAAACAGGGGATTAGGAGGACGCTGCAAGAGAATGCCCGTGATTGCTAATCTCAGCAAAAGGAGCAAAGCACAGACCCTGTAAAGGAGGTGACACATACAGGTGGGCAAAACCAGTAATTCCTGATTTTGCAAAGCTCTGTAAATCAGGAGTGGCACCAAGGAGAAGAGGGGGAGGCAGAGCTGAGCGAGAAATCAATAATCATGCCATAGTTGCAGGAAGCAATCTGTCTATGAGGCAGGTTAGATACAGTTGCTCAGTCTTATTGGCTAAAAGGAAGTAAAGGCTGTATTAGCCTACATACCCCATCTCATGAAAAATGTTACTATGAAACAGGATAAATTCTTCCTAGCCTGAATATGACCTGACTCAAATAGCTGCTTCAAGAAGATCTCACCTCATTCAAGGAAAAATAACAATCCAAAGGGATCCAGCCCTAAGACAACATAATCTGAAAAGGTATTCACTGCCACATTGTTTGTAATGGCAAAATATTGGAAACACATCCAATGTCCATCACAGGCAACTAGTTAAATGAAATACAGTATCTCCAAACAATAGATTACTGTGCATCTATTGAAGAGATTGAAGTAGCTTGTACATACTAATGAAGTACTCTACGTCAGCCAGGATGGCCTACGTCATAATGCAATAACAAACACAACAAAACTTTATTTTGCGGTCATGCAACATGTGTCCCCGGGGGGAGCTTCTGCTGCATATAACCCGTACTCAAGGACCTGGGTTCATCACCTAGAACATCATAATCACAGCAGCAGAAGGAAGAGGGAAAAAGAGAATTATGAACCTGCTCTAAAGCCCTTCTACCCAGAAGTGACATATGTCACTTCTGATTACGTTTCATTGGTTAAAGCAAGTCATATGATCATCTAACTGCAAAGAGTCAGAGAAGTGCATTCCTGCTGATTAGCCAAAAGGAGAACTGGAAACAATTAATGAGCAGCAATGTTTACTATCATCTCCTAGAGATATTATTAAGTAAAAGGAAAAAGCATGCTTTATTCTTCATGTTAAAAAAACATATTACGGGCTTCCCTGGTGGCGCAGTGGTTGAGAGTCTGCCTGCCGATGCAGGGAACACGGGTTCGTGCCCCGGTCCGGGAAGATCTCACATGCTGTGGAGCGGCTGGGCCTGTGAGCCATGGCCGCTGAGCCTGCGCTCCGCAACGGGAGAGGCCACAACAGTGAGAGGTCTGCGTACAGCAAAAAAAAAAACAAACCAAAAAAAACATATTACATATACTGTATATTCTTGATATGCACTGAGTATTTCTGGAACTCCATGTTGAAAATAAGGAGATAGCTCTAGGTAGGCATATAAAGACTGGGTGGTTTAATTTTCTTGAAGGCTTAATTTTCACTATATATGATTTTGCATTTTATGCATTTTATACCAGATATATGTATTATCTACTAAAAACACAATTTAAAAACAAGCTAAAGTAAAAGACATGCCCTTTGACCCTAAAACATAAAGGGCAATATAAGAAATTTATCTGGATTTGCATTCCTTTGAATAAAATGATGTAAGCGTTTCCCAGAAGGAATATGTGAGTCCAGAAATTACTTAAATTAATAACGACTTAGTAATCATGGCTTATAAATAAAATTTCCAAATGGGGGACACTTTTTCAACTCAGAAACAGAGTCAACAGATCTTGTTCTGAAATGAATTGATAGTGATCAATGTCTATGAAAAAGATGACCAGATCCCCACACGATGCAGCTACCCATTTTCAGCCAGAACTGAATCATAAATGCATTAGTTTGTGAGGAGTGAACTCCCTGACGAGTACACGTTATGATTTGATAACAATCAGCTATAGAGAAACTGATTCTTGATCACAGCATTATGGGTAAGGTATGAACTGATCATCTGTCCATCAAAGAAAGCCCAACTACTTTCTAAAAGCAGCAGGGGCCTATATCAGGGACAGAAGGATGTTCTTTCCTTATAAAACTGCATGTCTGGTACATTTCCCCAGCCCAAGATCATTTTTAATATAAATGTCATCTTGTTACGGAACTCGCTGTGCTTTCAAAGTTCCTTAAATCACTAATTAGTTATGCCACATTAATAGCAACTTCCAAATTCTGTATCTTTCCATACTGATAGTTCTGTTGGAAAAAAAAATAAAAGACCAGATATTTCTGGGCCCTTGAACATCACCCTCTACCCCACGTGATGGCTTCACGCCATATCTCCATTCCAGAAACACAAGAGCTCACAGTTGAAATAAACTGCCCCAATGCCTCAGTTTGGGACTGTGACCACCGGGAAGAATGAGGCAGTGTCTTGAAAGTGATCACAGCTCGGATCCACTTTGCTCTGGCTCCGTGTCCTGAGGCTGGAGCGGGAGAGGTTCTGAATATAAATAGGGCTCATCACTGCTCCTTTCCAGCCATTCTGCCTCAAAGGGCTGCCCAGTTTGCGGGTACCACAGCAAACCCAGGATGAAAGTAGATCTCGAAATAGCCTGCACATTAAAAGACAAGTTCAAGGACAGAAGGAATAAAGGGTGAAGTAGGAGGGAAGGAAATGCTTTCTTGTTATGGCCCGCAATAAAATGGTGTCACATAAACGTGGATTCTTAGAAAGCCGTAGGAGAAATCAGCACCTCCTCTGCTTCTGGACCAGGATGAACCATGAGTCCTCAATGGAACAGGGCAGCGCTAATGAGGAAGGAGCCTAATTCGCATGAACTATAGAAAACCAAGGTCCCAGGGAAACCCCAGTTCAGCCCAAAGAAAGTGACTCTATAATCAGAGTATACCTGCTTAGGGGACTTGTCCTATTCTATGTCATTTTGTTGTCTTCAACATGACCAACAGAAAAAATTAAATTTTTAATAAGAATCTATATAAATACATCCACTAATAAGGGAGAAAAAGATGCTTTGCCAGACCACCACCTGCCCTGATTTTCTATTTTGGAAATACTACCATATTATCTTGATTTATACAAAAAGCATTTATCGAGCACCTACTACATGCAGGGAACTAAGTTAGATACCAGGAATACAACATTAAGAACGTCACGACCCCAGACCTCAAAAGTTTACTATCTAGACATGTAACGAGTAACTCAATATAACAGCTTCAGTGATCAGAGTGCTTGGCATCTGATGGGAACTCAACGAGTACTTGTTGAAAAACAAATCTTAAATAGATGAATGATAGACAGTTGTAAAAAAAAAAAGACAATGCCTAAGCCTGAACTGGTTCAAGGGAGACATCACAGATGAGGCAACACATGAACTAAGAATTCACAGATAAATTAAAATTCTCCAGGAGGATGGACAAGGATGGAGGCAGCCTTCCAGGCAAAGGCACATTCATGGACCTGCAGACAGATCAGCACTGCAGCAAGGACTTATATGGGGAGGTGGTAAAAGACAAGGTTTGGAGTGTAGGTCAAATCTAGATCACGAAAAGCAGTCTGAGAAGTTTAGCGCTTCTGCTGGAAGCAAGCAGCCATCTGGAAAATGAAATTGAGTTCATCAAGAGCGGAGAGACGGATGAAAGCCAAAATCAGGCATGGAAAGGAGGAGGGTTTCAGAAACTCTTCAGGAGAAGATGGAATTGGGAGGGAGGCCTTGGTAGAATCTGGGAAGAAAAGGAGAAGACGACAAGAAGGATAGCTCTGAAGATTCCAGCTTGGGTGACTCTGAAATACATGGAGAGTCTGATTGGAGAGACGGTGAATGAGCCTGGGGTTAGGAAGGAGATACAGGTCATAAGTTCTATTTGGGGACCTTGACTTTTCAGGTTAGTTGGAATCAGAAGGGAAAATCCAATAGGCAAAGAGAGTAGGTTGTGAGGCCAGGAGACATGGCTGATAAGATTAACACTTGAGGGTCACAGAGTCATCAACACCAGCAGCTCTTGGATAATCTGAAGGTAATAACCAGTATCATAATTACTATAAAAGCAAGTAACATTTATTGTTATTGATAACAATATGCCCCGCCTAGCATTTTATATGGATTACATGGAATTCTCATAACAACTCTTTGAAGTAAATATAATTATTATCTCCATTTTTTTCAGATGGGTCAACTGAGACCTACAGAGATTGTCTTGTCCTAGGTCTCACAGCCAGCCAGTGCTGGAGCTGAGATACTGCCTTCTCTCTGGAGCAGGGAAGTTCTAAACAAGAGGACACATCCAGAATCCACCCCAAAATGTGTTTTGTTTGGCTAGCACAGCACTTCCATAAGTTAAATTTGAATGACTTTGGCCATAGCCTGCACCCCACTCCACAAGTACACCACCCTCCCGAGCATACCATTTTGTCTTAATCCCACCTACATAACTTGATTGACACTGAGATGAACTGCCCAGCTCCCATTTCATGGAAGGACTTGTCACAAGCAACTGGCAGCTCCTTCAGGGTTTGCCTCAGCCATAGAGAGCTGCCTCTCCCAAGATCACATCTTTTCCAGGGCAGCCACATCCAATGACTGATGGAGGTGAGATAAAGGCCAGGCCATCTTGGCCCAACACAGGATGACTGATGGGCCATTCCAACTTCAGAGCCCTGGTGAGTCTGGATGAGGCTGTCAGCATGCATCACAACTCACCATCTTCTTCCCAATCCTGCTTCCTTTCCCTCCCTCCCGTGGGTGTTATTCCCCAGGGCAATTCCCAATCAACATTTTGCTCACTAAACTCCAGCCCAGAGTCTGCTTCCTGGAGAAACCCGCCTATTCCTTGAACACAGTGAATTTTGACACCTACAAAAGGCTCAAGCACTGTCTTAAGAGTTTCTGAATCTTTAAGACTTAGACGGCTTTGTGTATGAACAAAAGCAAGTGCAGAGCGTCTCAGTTGCCAGTTGAACAACAGTTGACTCGGATTACTTTCCAGGCAAGAAAATCCACTAGGAGCTCAGTCTGGGGCTGCTCCAACCCTGGCTCCCATCTGCCTTCCCTACATCTTTATTTTTGAATGCCTGCTTTCCAAGTCTCCAAGCCTACAACCTAACTGTCTAAGGCCCAGCCCCAGGCAAGTTCAACAGGGCATAAAGTCTCAGGCTGTTGACCAGTCTCACTCCTGCCCCATTCATCGACCAAGTAGATGTAAGCAGAGGGGTTAACACATATCTCACTGGCACACATTCATTCCTTTGACTGAGAACTTTGCTTGCCTCCCTCAGTATCCTCTGCTAAAATGCAAATAAACTTAGTATATATATGCATATGTCTTCAGTATTTACGTATTGATAAAAAGATGAGAAGGACTTAGCCAAAATGTAAACAATGGTTTTTCTCTGGGTTGTAGAATTGTTGGCATTTCTTTCTGTTCCTTTTCTACATGCATATTTTCTAAAATCAGCCTCGGGTGTTTTGATAATAAGGAAGAAAATGTTTAAATGATTTTTCAAAGATGAAAGGACTGTACCCTTCTCCCCTAAGGATAACTTTGGGAAAGGAAGCCCATTAAGCGATGAGAGTGAGAGGAAGGTGTTAATACCTTGCGGTTAATAAGTTGGAAAGCCAGCCGGCTGATCTCAGGGCACTGAGGAAAATGAGATGCTGGAATAGTTCTGTGTTAGATGAAGCTGGCCACAGTGAGGGGCCACAATTTTATGATTAAGGCATCCAAGATCAACCAGAGGAGGAAGGCTTTGCAAAAATGGACACAGGAAATATTACACTAATCTCATTCCTCACCCTCCTGTCATCCACCCCTCTCTGGCAGCCCCCAAGGCACACAGGAGAGGGAGCCTACAGCTAGACGCGCTTTCACTCTTTATGGGGGGAGGGGGGGCGTCTGCTTGCCTACCTTCCTCCTCTGATGATTTCTGAATGAAGTCCCCTTTATCTTTCACTCCTTTTTTTTTTTGGCCGCACAGCATGTGGGATCTTAGTTCCCCAACCAGGGATCGAACCCATGCCCGCCCCCCGCCCCAACCGCCCCCTGCAGTGGAAGCGCAGAGTCTTAACCACTGGACCACCAGGGAAATCCCCTATCTTTCACCCTTGAATTTCGAGTCTAGAACTAGGACAAAGCACTCGATGCCTTGTCTCGCCTTCTCCAGGCCCTGCCCTGGCGCTTTTCACTGTCCAGGACAGAGAGGAGCTGTCCAAACAGGAGCCCAAACAAGAACGCCAGGAAGAAAGGGCACTGACCCGTCCAGCTGGCCTTCTCTATGCTCCGTGGATGCCTTCCAGCAAAGCCCGACTTCACCTGCATCTCCCCGCCCCTGGTCTTGTGACCTTATAACCCTCCCCGCTGGCTCGCGTTCACCGCAGTTCTCCCTGGGGTCTTGCTGTCCCCTGGGGTCTGCCGCCTCCCTACTGCCCTCAACCCAGTGCCATCCGCCTGCGTGTGGGAATGTGCAGATGTCTTCCCAGCCCTGTGGAAGACAAAGGAGACTCAGGGCTGAACCCTGACCTGGCTCTGCCCTGCGTGGTTCCCTCATATCTAGATGTTACCAGAGCCACCCAGATTAAAGCTTGGCCCGGGAAGTAGGGAGGCAGGGAGAAAATCGACACGCCCCAGCTTCATTCCTTTTCTTCTCTGTAGTGGACAGGCTCAGCACTTTGCTCAGGTCCCCTGGCGTCCCCTTCTATCACTTTCTGCATAAACCAGGTCCCTGGCTTTTACCTTCAACAGCCAGCTCTTTTCTGAAAGAGCTCCCAGAGCCCACTTCGCCTGCAAGCCTGGAAACTGGACGTGTCTGCAAATATATGTCCCCCATTCCCAACCCCCTTCCCCCCGTGGTCCTTGACCAACAGCTAATGGGGCAGGAACATATGAGCCTCAGCAGTCTTGATGTGGGGTGGGATGTACCCTAGAGTTCCCTAGCAGGGTAGTGGGGCAGGGAGCTATTCTCCGGGCTCTCCTTCCATGCACTGAGGCCCCACTTCCTCCCCGGTCTCCCTGGCTACTGTCTTGAACACATCACTTGTATGTGAACCTTCTCTTCGGGTCTGCTTCAGGGGTATATCACTAAGTCTCTCCCCCTCTCTTCTTTCTTCTTCCTAGAAGCGGTGAGCTCAAACCCCTTCTGTAGTCTACATTCCTTCTAAAACAGTTTAGCAAATCTCACTTCTTATCAAGAGAGACCACTGACTTTTTTTTTAATGTTTTTTTAAAGAAATACCAACAAGAGTGATTCAGCACAATTGTCTTTTAACAAGACAGATACACTCTGGAAAAACTGGGAACCCAGGAACCCTCTTGGACTTGGCAATAATAGATGGATGAGAAGAGCCTTGGGCCATTTATCTCAGAATTTTAAACTTAGAATACCCCTGACCCCTTTATTGAATTTCACGTTAAACCTGTTCAATTATTTTCAACCAAATTGCAAGTTATCCTCCAGATGCTGAATTTGACCTGCTTTCTGAAAATGGGTTAAAGACGTTGTGTGTGCTCCCCCTGACATCTGACATTGTTCCATAATTAACGTTAACTTAAAAATCGGAGCCAGCCCTCTTTGCAACAAACTGTCAACCAAATGTGGTCTGCAGAGACCTGAGCAGGTTTGCTTCCGATTGGTTTTAAAGTTTACTATGATAAAAGAAGCTCCTGATACTGGGCTAATTTCTTCTTCAAATCAATGCTGCTTACATGGTGCATTAGGAAGCGCCATTAAGCTCGTGCATGGTATCGCAAAGCCAAGAATAAGTTAAATCATTTACCATAAAATAAAAGATTAGCCATAATGTCAGTCTAGAAATCTAGAGTCCCAAGTTTGCGGCGGGGGGCGGTGGGGAGGATTGATGCTTGTCTTTCCACCAATACTCTAGATCGACTTTAGGTAGATCATTTCAAAGCCTCTAAGTGAAGATGTTCCAAAGAATGGTGGCACTTAATGAGATAATGAAAGAGATTCCATCAAATTAATTTTCATCCTCTTGTGAATTTCAGCAGATTCTGCCAACAGAACATAGTAACGCAAAGAACTATTAGTAAAGTTGTGGGTCATTTTGAAATTCAGGACCACAATTAAATCTGAAACAAGCATTGCTACTAAATTACTAGCACATTTCTACTGTTATTCTCCTCTTCATCGCCAAATGAGTAATACCTGGACCAGAAACAGCAAACAACTCTTGGAAAGCAGGAAATTACATGTGGTGTGGAAAGATTACACATGGTACAGAAAGGGCTGAGCAAATAATATCAGCTAAGCTTTCTGAGTGCTTATCATGTAACAGACACTCTTTTTTTTTTTTTTTTTTTTTTTTTTTTTTTTTTTTTGCGGTACGCAGGCCTGTCACTGTTGTGGCCTCTCCCGTTGCGGAGCACAGGCTCCGGATGCGCAGGCTCAGCGGCCATGGCTCACAGGCCCAGCCGCTCCGCGGCATGTGGGATCTTCCCAGACCGGGGCACGAACCCGTGTCCCCTGCATCGGCAGGTGGACTCTCAACCACTGCGCCACCAGGGGAGCCCACAGACACTCTTTTAGAAGCTTTATCACATTAAACAATTTAATCCTCACAGCAACTCAGTGAGATAAGTACTATTATTTTCCCCATTTCCCAGAAGAGAAAATGAAGGCACAAAGGGCAGCCCGTTTGCCCTTGTTACACAGTTTTAAGTAGAGGTCAGGATTCAAACTCACAGTTTGACTCCAAAGCCTCTACTCTTACCAACTATGGAGTCAGGCTGCCTCTGACAGAAGACTGGTCTGATCAAAACAAAAACAAAAACAAAAAAACCTCCTCCACAATCAACCAGGAAACCTAAACGTCCTTCCGAGGACTAATTCCATGGAAAGGCCAGGGCCTCAGAAGGCCTCTGTGAACGTGCAGAGGAGAGAAAGGCAACACCTAGTGCCCAGTGACCCTAGCACCGCTGATCTGTACGGATGGGCACCACTCCCAGAGACGACAGTGTGAGCGGCGCCCTTGGAGGTGGGCAAACCTGAAGCAGAAGCAAAGTGATCGAGTCAGTGAAGCGCTGGAGATGTTTTGGATGAGAGTAAGGTGGAGAGAAAAGGAGGGAAGCCTGGGGGGACTTCTAGGCCAGCCACCCAGTGGCGTGAAGGCTGCTGACACTTGATACAAAGGAAAAACCTCAACAAAATGGGCGCTGGGAGGGCTTCCCTGGTGGCTCAGTGGTTGAGAGTCCGCCTGCCGATGCAGGGGACACGGGTTCGTGCCCCGGTCCGGGAAGATCCCACATGCCGCGGAGCGGCTGGGCCCGTGAGCCATGGCCGCTGGGCCTGCGCGTCCGGAGCCTGTGCTCCGCAACGGGAGAGGCCACAATGGTGAGAGGCCCACGTACCAAACAAACAGAAAAAAAAATGGGAGCTGGGAGATGACTGAAGAAATTTTGGGGCTGCTCAGAATTCCCACAGATTGGATTAGCACTCAGATGTGTTCTGAATTTCTAACTGCCCTGAATTTCACTGACCTCCTCTCAAATCAATCCCAACAGGATTTACTTTGGGTTAAAGAGTAAAATGACTCCCTTCCCAGCCTCCTCCACAGATATCCCCAACATGCCTCCCCTCCAATAACACCCACCCAGACACACCGTAGGTTGTCATACTTGTCTACCTTTGCTGAGTTCTCTTAGACTTCTCCTTACTCACGTGGGAAATGCCTGATTGTCTTTTAGGACAGTTACTATATCATCTATAGTGTTGATATAGGTATAAATATAGATACAGGTATATAGAGAGCAAATGTGGTGTATATAGTACAGACTATACAGACATATAGTTTCAATGGCTTCTCCAATGCCCTGAATAATTCCATTTGGTTCAGCTAATGGGGACTGGTTAGTTACAACGGACCAGATGCTGTGCTCGGGCTTCAAAGGTAGATGTAAAAGTGATACCTTGTTAATACCTTGTGATACCCTGATACCCTCCTATAAGCCTCCTAATCCAGAGCCTTAGAACTCTCAGTATGTATCAGCTTCACTTGGAGCACTTTATATTTTTGCCCAGGCTACACTCTGTAGAAATTCTGATTTACTGTGTTTCATCAAATCTAAGATGTCACTGGCTATCCGAAGTGTATTTTACGTACAACTAAGGAAGAAAAATGCCTCAAATAAAATTTAGCACAATTCCTTTCCATCACATCAATTATAAGAAGTATCTGTAAGAAGTGTTGATTCCTGAAATGCGGAATGTGGGGGAAATGTTCATCTAAGAATCAGCTAAGAATAGTAGTTGGCCTAGTCTGCGGACCTAGGCATCGGTGTGTTTTAAGTGAGACTTCAGTGAGTCTAATAAGAACCAGTGCCCTGATACCTTTGCCATATATCTTATTATTCAGCCATTCTTTCATTCATTCAAGAAGCATGTTTTGCACACGTAATGAACTGTAGATGCTGTATAATGTGTGTGTGTGTGTAATACATAGTAGACATTAATATGGCATGTTTCCCACCCTCAAGGAGCTTATACTCTAGTACAGAAGAGGTAGGTAAATTAGTGATTACAATTTCTGTCTCTCTCACTAGACCATGGATGCAATAAATTTTCCTTAAATAAAATGGCTCTATTCCTAATAGAATGGGGAGAGAACATGCAAACTTTCTAACGGATGAGGGGCCTCACCTTTGTTATACTCTAGAGCCTCACCTCTCCATACACCAGACCTCATACATCAGAAGCCCATGGAAAAGATTGCTGTTTCCAGCTAAGAAGCAACTGGACTTTTAGAAGTAATAAACACATGGAAGGAGAGGTGTACTTGGCTAGAAATAGCTGAAAAGCTAAGCACCACTGGCAGCAGAGTCAGGGAGAAGACAGAGATATCACAAAACTAAAATAAAAAGTGAAACACACAAGAAAAAGAATGGCAAGCTGCAGAGGTGGTGGATGGAAGACATGACATTAGAGCTTAGAAGCAGCCAAGACCACAAAAATTACCAGCAGCAAAAAGTGACAGTGGAGGGGCTTCCCTGGTGGCGCAGTGGTTGAGAGTCCGCCTGCCGATGCAGGGGACACGGGTTCGTGCCCCGGTCCGGGAAGATCCCACGTGCCGCGGAGCGGCTGATTCCGTGAGCCATGGCCGCTGAGCCTGTGCGTCCGGAACCTGTGCTCCGCAACAGGAGAGGCCACAACAGTGACAGGCCCGCGTACCGCAAAAAAAAAAAAGTGACAGTGAAGAAGAGACCTGGTAACAAAGAGTCAGAGGGGGGAAAAATGGACTAGAACATTAGCAGCTTTAGTACAAAATAGAATCTCGATAGCTCTTGCTGGCACCATGTGAGGAATTTGAAGAAGGAATAAATCCTACCTGAAACACACTTCGTTACGAAGTAGAAGAGCAATTGATGTTAATAAGCATTGAGATTCATGATTATTTTCTATTATTAAAAATTGCCATCCAACCCCATTTAAAAGCTTTGAGGGGGCTTCTCTGGTGGCGCAGTGGTTGAGAATCTGCCTGCTAATGCAGGGGACACGGGTTCAAGCCCTGGTCTGGGAGGATCCCACATGCCGCGGAGCGACTAGGCCCATGAGCCACAACTACCGAGCCTGCGCGTCTGGAGCCTGTGCTCTGCAACGAGAGAAGCCGCGATAGTGAGAGGCCCGCGCACCGTGATGAAGAGTGGCGACCGCTTGCCACAACTAGAGAAAGCCCTCGCACAGAAACAAAGACCCAACACAGCAAAAATAAACAAATAAATTAATAAACTCCTACCCCCAACATCTTCTTTAAAAAAAAAAAAAAAGCTTTGAGGCTTACAGGGTTAAGATTGAGTCATACAGAAGATTTCTCCTTTGAGGAACTGTTGATAAAACCAGTAGAGCAGGCTTTACTATGCTTGTGTCAATGTGACAGCTTTGTTTCTAGATAGATGTAATCTCTCCTCTGATGTTAGTCATCACTAGAAAATAGAACTCCCCCCTTAGACTTTACCCGGAAACCTTTTACTGAGTTTGCCTTACATATGTACACTTAACGTGCTTATACCCTACCTCCACCCAAAGTATGGAGTTTAAAATATATTAATGATTAATCCAACAGAGAGTTCACAGTAGCTTTCCATCTCTAAATCATGTTCTAATTCAGCTATCTCTCTCATTCCTTTGAATAAACTAGTCTGTAGATGATCTAGCATAGGCTCAGCCCAAGGGAACTCCCCACCACACTCAGAGCACATCAGCAAATGACTTCCTGAAATACTCAGAATTCTACCCATAAAGGAACCAGAGGATATGCAAACCCAGTACCAGTTTCAAAAACTTAGTCAATAATGCATTTACTAAGAGTAAAAATACAGATGGATCGTAAGGTTAAATTAGCAAACATTCCAGACTCTTTGACTTGAGCACTGGCGAACAATCCATCAAATGAAGAGCATGTATTGAATGCCTGTGTTGGGCCTAATACTGTGTTTCACCTGTGAGACACTTAAATTATGAATGAGATAATGATGATATATCATATATTCATCTATCATTTATTGAGATGCTACTTTATACCAGGTATTAAGAGACAAAATCTCACAGTCCAGTGGAAGAAAGAAACACAAAAACATATAATTGGTACTATGAGGAATTTAGCACAGCACCTGGTAATTCCATATGCCAAATCCACGTTTGCTGACCTGAAGGTGCACAAATGTTCATGTGACCACTAGAAGCTCAATTTGGCTGGAGCAAAGGACTCATCATCAGGAAATACAGAATTGTACTTCAATGAGAACATGCAAACAATAAGGACACATGATAGAATTTCCCCTATGATGTATCGAGTCTTATTATAAAGTTATAGTAGTAAGACAGGGTAGTCAATAAAAGATTTGATGGGCTGAATGCCTGAAAGATCAGAACTTATTGCTTGTCTTCTGTATTAGCCAACTCAGAACTAGTCAAAACCGCTTATACTATAGAAAAGGGAACAGAGACCCTGAGAGGTTAAAGAATATGGAAAAGTTCTGAAGCACACGAAGCTGGAAAGCTAGGCAGGGAACTAAATTATTAATGGCTTTGTAATAAGCTATGTCAAGAGGTCTGAATTTTTTTCTGGCAGTGGGAATGACCAAAGGGTTTTAAGTAGAGGAGTGGCATAATCTACGCTCTGTGGGCAACGGTGAAGATGACTGATGAAAAGAGGTGAGTCTGATACACATGGCCAATAGGTGCATGAAAAGATGTTCAACATCACTAATTATCAGAGAAATGCAAATCAAAAATACAATGAGATATCACCTCACACTAGTGAGAATGGCCATCATCAAAAAGTTTACAAACAGTAAATGCTGGAGAAGGTGTGGAGAAAAGGGAACTCTCCTACACTGCTGGTGGGAAGGTGAATGGGTGCAGCCACTATAGAAAATAATATGGAGGAGGTTCTTTAAAAAACTAAAAATAGGGCTTCCCTGGTGGCGCAGTGGTTGAGAGTCTGCCTGCCGATGCAGAGGACACGGGTTCGTGCCCCGGTCCGGGAGGATCCCGTGGAGCGGCTAGGCCCGTGAGCCATGGCCACTGAGCCTGCGTGTCCGCAGCCTGTGCTCCGCAACAGGAGAGGCCAGAACAGTGAGAGGCCCGCGTACCGCAAAAAAAAAAGAAAAAATAACCTAAAAATAGAGTTACTATATGATCCAGCAGTGCCACTCCTCAGCATATATCTGAAGAAAACTCTAATTCAAAAAGATACATGCACCCCGATATTCATAGCAGCACTATTTACAATAGCCAAGACATTGAAGCAACCTAAATGTCCATTGACAGATGAACGGTTAAAGAAGATGCGGTGTGTATATATATTCCATTACATATATAATGAAATATTACTCAGCTATAAAGAGAATGAAATAATGCCATTTGCAGCAACATGGATGGAACTACAGATTATCATAGTAAGTGAAGTAAGTCAGAGAAGGACAAATACCATATGATATCACTTACATGTGGAACCTTAAAAAAATGATACCAAAAAAAATGATACAAATGAACTTATTTACAAAACAGAAACAGACTCACAGACACAGAAAACAAACTTATGGTTACCGAAGGGGAAAGGGGCAGGGGAAGGGCTAAATTAGGAGTTTGGGATTAGCAGATACAAACTACTATATATAAAAGAGATAAACAAGGTCCTACTGTATGGCACAGGGAACTATTTTTAATATCTGTAATAAACTATAATGGAAAAGAATGTGAAAAAGTATATACATACACACACACACACAAATCACTCTGCTGCACATCAGAAACTAACACAACACTGTAAATGTACTATACTTCATAAAAATAAATAACTAAAGCGGTGAGTCTGGAGCCAGGGAGATCTGTTGGAAGTATAACGGTCCCAGCGTATGATGACAAAGACTTGAACTAAGCCAGTGGTGCCAGGGATGGAGAAAAGGATCCCAAGACATGTTTAGGAATACAACTGACAGAACTCAGGGGCTGGATGATGAGTTTCTGAAAGAAAGGGCAAAATCAAGAGTGGCTTGGGCAGCTGCATAGGAGCTTTTTATAGAAATTGATTACAGGAGTGAGTTGGAGCTGGAAGAAGGGGCAGGTAACAGGTTCCGCTTCAGTCTCGTTAAAGTTAAGATGTCTCTGAGACATCCAAGTTCAGATCTCTCGTAGCCATTTGGAGCAGAGAAATAGCTGAGCCAGAGATACCTGTTCTATCTTCAAGAGATGTAACTAAGGAGACAAGAGAGGATGTATACATGGAAACAATTAATGAACAAAGAAATGTAGAGTGTTTTAGATGCTAAATTCCTTAAAGGGGGTAATCATGGGTTCAGAGTTCAAAGAGGGGGGAGAACCATGCCAGCTAGCAGAGTAGGAGAAAGGAAGCTTGGCCTTGAGGGGGAATTTGGACAAGCAGACGAAGGGCATTTCAATGGTCAGAACATGCACACGCCAAGTCAGAAGGTGGAAGTGGAAGCTTAGGTTAAAGAGTACAGGCCTGATGACTGAAAAGCAAGGGAGGAGCAGATTACCAGGGGTCCAAAAATCAGGAAGAAGAATGAAGTCTTATCACAATAGAGAACAAGGAGCTGTTACACATTTTTGAAGAGAACGTCACGATGGAAATGTTTAACCACTAAATCCAAATGTAGTCTGTAAGATTCATCCCATGGGTATTCATGTTTGTGCCCAATACAAAGTTATATATAGAAGGCGAAGAAGCAGACTAACAGTGAAATTTCACAATGCCAAGTATCACGACAATAAATTACTCTGCCTAACACACATTTCAATGTTCTGCGGATGGCCCGTAATAACAGTGTTCTCCTGAGCAGCTCAGGACATGCCTTCTGTCTGAGAAATCCTGTTTAACACATGCTTTCCTCCATCTTTGACCACCAGGGTCACCTTCTGTGGTGGCTCTGAAATATTCATGAGCCACCCCCAAGTCTCGGGTTACGAACGAATGACGGGAACAGGGATTCCTTTTTTCCTAATTAACAGTTGGGTCAAGAACCTAACAAAGGGTTTTCCTGCTCCTCTGGGTAGGAGAGTTAGCTTAGGAGTCACAGTTTGAATAATAAGGACCCAACTTCTTCCACTCAGTTCATGTGAGCTGAGCAGACTGGCAGAATACCTCCACCCACCACCATGCCCACCACCTCCACAGTGCCACAGGTAGGTGTATGACTAGGGATGGTCCCTGTGATTGGTTCAGGAATGGATACACAACCTGAGTTAATCCAATGAGACCCTGGCAGATACCGCTGAGGACTGACACAGCCCACCCCTTCTTTCTTGCAAATTAAATTCTAATTTTTTTTTTAGTTATTGTGTAACCTTAGCAATATCCAAGAGCTCATACCTAGCCCCAGGGTATAAATGTTAATAAACCTAAAACTGGGACTTCCCTGGTGGTCCAGTGGCTAAGAATCCGCAGGGGACGCGGGTTCGATCTGTGGTCGGGGAACTAAGATCCCACATGCC
Organism: Neophocaena asiaeorientalis asiaeorientalis; assembly: GCF_003031525.2. Classification (NCBI taxonomy): domain Eukaryota; kingdom Metazoa; phylum Chordata; class Mammalia; order Artiodactyla; family Phocoenidae; genus Neophocaena; species Neophocaena asiaeorientalis. The sequence goes on along the minus strand of NW_020175387.1, from coordinate 1,467,996 downwards.
GCGGGGCAACTAAGCCCACGTATCGCAGCTACTGAGACCTCACACTCTAGAGCCCATGCGCCACAACTAGAGAGCCCACATGCCGCAATTACTGAGCCCACACGCTCTGGAGCCCATGCACCACAATTAGAGAGAAGAGCCTGTGCGCCACAACTAGAGAAGCCCACGCACCGCAACAAAGAGCCCATGCACCTCAATGAAAGATCCCGTGTGCCACAACTAAGACCCAATGCAGCCAAATAAATAAATAAATAGAAAATAAAGTCAACAGAGAGAGAAGCATTGCCTAGCGACAGACAAAAATTCCCGATATTATTTGAGCATCTAGATCCAGTTTTCCATGAAGTCACCTCCAAATTTTTCAGTTATGTGAACCAAAACATTTCCTTTTCTACTCTTCCTAGTTTGAGTGGCATGTCCTCCACTTGCAATTTAAAGAACACTACACACACACAGGTAGGAAGGGAGAAAAAAATACTGAGATAACATGGAAAACCCCTAGCAGAGTGTCTGGCACGCAGTAGGCACTCAATAACAATGGTGGAACCTAAATCTATGCTTTCTGTACCTCTTTTATCCTTCAGTCAAATCACCATCATCAAGAATAACATTAAATAAATGCCAATACTCTCCAACTTCCTCCACCTCCCTAATCTCAAATGTCCCAATAAGCTTGAAATAAGACCTATCCAAGCATCCATACCAGCCCCCAAAGCAAGTTAGAAGAAAAAGGAAGCAAGCTGGTCAATTTATAGGACATTTCCTTCCTTCCCTTTCTACTCTAAAGAAAGTTCTTTTCACGTATTAGGTCATTTTACTATAAATTATCCCCAGCTGTTTCATCCTCAACTGCCAACTGGCTGTGAGTGAGTCCCAGCATTTTATCAATTATATCACTTTCACAGGTCACATCTGGTTCAGTCCTCTGTCACAGCACATTTGGTTTATATACTAGTGTTTGTCTGCTCTACAAGATCTCAAGTCCCACAAGACTGGGAAGAGTCTTCTTCGTTGAACACTTGGTACCTAATGCAGTATCTTATACACTGAAGGCATCTAATAATGTTTGCTGATTGAATAGGTGACTGAAATCCACCTCAAAGTCTGCCTTCATTTATATGAGAAAGCAGGTGTATTCTTTAAAGACGAGCCATGCCAGGGAATCCAAATACACCAGATTATTTAACTAGCAGGAGCGGCTCTTAGTTGCAAGAAGCAGAAGAAAACTCTGGCTGATTAATCAGAAAAGAAGTTTATTTAAAAGATATTGGGTAGGGCTTCCCTAGTGGCGCAGTGGTTGAGAGTCCGCCTGCCGATGCGGGGGACACGGGTTCGTGCCCCGGTCCGGGAAGATCCCACATGCCGCGGAGCGGCTGGGCCCGTGAGCCATGGGCGCTGAGCCTGCGCGTCCGGAGCCTGTGCTCCACAACGGGAGGGGCCACAACAGTGAGAGGCCCGCGTACCGCAAAAAAAAAAAAAAAAAAAAAAAAGATATTGGGTAGCACGTAAATTGCTAGGCGGTCTGGAGAACCAGATGCAAGGCTTACCTTATAAAAACAAAGCCCAATCTCAACCCACAGAACTGGCCAGATGAGGAAAGCAGCAGTGTACTAAGCCCTGGCAGAAATGCTGCCATGGTCACCAGTTCCAGCAAAAATGGAGGCTCCGATCCCAGCATGTTCTCTCTTGTTCTTCACGTGTGAACTGCAGACTCATGCAGATGTATCTGGTTGCAGAGTCTGGGTCCCATACATGCATCCTCATGGCAAAAAGATTTGAAATTTGCACCTACTTCTAATATTAAGGAGGTAAAAATTCACTATGAGAGAGGTTTCCCTAAATACAGAAAGACCACACAAAAGATGAACAGTCATGAATGTAACACATGCTCACTACTTCGGACTTAGAATTTTAGGCACAAAGTCATCTGCATGAGTCCCACCTATATCATCTGGACCAAAGCCCCTAAGGAGGCAACAACTGATTCCAGGTCCCTCAGAGGTGGCTCTTCAGGCTGGTCTCCTCTGGTGTCTGCTCTGACATCAGCCCCTAGGCTGACCCTGGGGCAGGGAGGAAACCAGAAAGGGATTGAGAAAGGTGTGTGAATTTGGTTTACGAAACTTGTCTCAAATGACTGGTCGAAAGTGAATGCTGTGGAATTTCCATCCATTAACTCACAACCTTGGGAGGTAGGTTGTATTTTACTTCACTCTACATCAAGGAAACCGAACAGCAAAGAAGGCTGTTCAACTGGGATTCAATACCACTGCCAACCCAGCTCCATGCCACCCACCTTGTCTGATGGACCCCATTGCACTCTAACAACGTTTTTAAGTCTTCTTGCACTTGTGTATTTAAAACTTCTCAGCTAAAATACAGAAGTATTTTTATTTCTGCATCTATCCTTTCCCAAACGTTTACTATGGCAGATTCTCCAAAAATGCCTCTTGAACAACACAGCACAGACTTTACAAATGTTTAAATCATCTACAATCTCTGCCTTTATTGACCTGAACCCTATGTATCACAATTGCTGAGAAAGCTTTTTTGCTTCCTATGAAATAACTTCAATAATGAGAGCACGCCACGTAATATATTATAATGCTCTTTAACCAGCATAACTACATTTACCCTCACAGGCACTCGTTTCCTGTAATTACTGCTTATATGAAAATAAACCTCAGCTGAAAGCAATGAGAGAAATCAGTGCAAAATAACACCTAACTTGCCAACACCGCAGAGATGTTTACCAATATGCGCACTGCCCACTGAAATAGCCCTTAACAGTTCACAAATTTCTCTAGGAATAAATCTTATTGACAAGGCAACAAAATGAAACTGAAAAATGCCGTCAGCTCAGTGGTTTATTGACAAACTATCCTTGATAATCAGTAACTGCTGATTTCAGGATTTCTAACAGAACCCACTCTAGTGAGTGCTAACTGTATTTTACTGATATCCCGCAGTGAGGACATTGTTCATAATTGTTACCTTTTGTCTTTAAAGGAAGGAAGCTGTTGTCATGGCAAGACACAGGTATGAATCCTAGCTCTGTCTCTTTCTATCTATTAGACTTTGGGTAAATTATTTCACCTCTCCTTCTAAGCCTCTATTTTCCTATCTTTGAACTGATGTATCTCAGGATTTTTTGAGAAGGCTGAACTAAAGGCATTAACAAGCAGGAAATTAATAAATGTTAATATATTTAACATAAACTCACTGTATCAATTTCCAGTAGAATTCAGTGGTAGAATTAATACTACTTGCCTGATACACTGATGTACTTCCTTTTAACTGGGCTAACATGCTTTATAATAGACAAGGAGGAGATCAGATCAAGATTGCAAGCTAAGAACACGTTAAAACCTTTCTCTCATCTCAAGTCCCATAAATGGGAATTGAAAAAGCTTTTAATTGAAAACAGCACTAGAAAAGAAGACTTGGTGTCCTCAATGACCAGAAATTATAAAAGTTCCTAAAAAATTAAAGGCAGATGAGCTTATATTGAAGGAAGAATAAATCGCCAAAAGACAGAACTGATGAAGAGTGTGAGAGTATATTTGGGCTCCAAGCTGAGAGACGACCGATGAAAAGAACAAGAGGGTTGCTTCCATGTCCTGGCTATTGTAAACAGTGCTGCAATGAACACTGGGGTGCATGTGTCTTTCTGAATTATGGTTTTCTCAGGGTATATGCCCAGTAGTGGGATGGCTGGGTCATATGGCAACTCTATCTCATGGAAGCAACCTAAATGCCCATTGACAGATGAATGGATAAAGAAGATGTGCTACATATATACAATGGAATATTACTCGGCCATAAAAAAGGAACAAAAGTGGGTCATTTGTAGAGACGTGGATGGACCTAGAGACTGTCATACAGAGTGATGTAAGTCGGAAAGTGAAAAAAAAAATCGTATATTAACACATATACGTGGAATCTAGAAAAACGGTACAGATGAACCTGTTTGCAAGGCAGAAATAGACACACAGACGTACAGAACAAACATACGGACACCAAGGGGAAGCGGGGGTGGGATGAATTGGGAGACTGGGATTGACATATATACACCAATACGTATAAAATAGATAACTAATGAGAACCTGCTGTATAGCACAAGGAACTCTACTCAATGCTCTCTGGTGACCTAAATGGGAAGAATCCAAAATAGACGCGATATATGTATACATATAGCTCATTCACTTCGCTTTACAGTAGAAACTAACACAACACTGTAAAACAACTATACCTCAATAAAATAATAATAATAAAAAAGAACAAAAGAGGATCCAGAGTCAACCAGAAGGGTGACTGCTTGAGGCAGAGTCATCCAGGAAGTTCGAACCCTTTGACCTTTCTCCTTGTGCCATGCAGGTTCAGTAGAGGCTTCTGTCCCCAGAAAGGAGCAATGCACAACCAGGAAGATGTCCCTCCTGGTAGTCAGGACTTGGTACAGGATTCACTGCCACCCAGAAGGAAGGAGGAGGCCATAGGCTACATCTCTGCCTGGAATCCTGGAAACAGGCCAGGTAATCAGATACAGCAGAGACAGACAAACCTAGGAGCTCAGATCCCCGATGAGAATGCAAATCTAGTAAATACTTAAGGGAAAGTAATCCTCTGAATGAAAGGGACCACAGTCATCATATGGATAAACTAATATCCAAAGAAACAAAGATAACAAATGAGACTTTAAAAGAAGTATGTATGGAACATATAGTTAACATCCTCAGAGGAATAAGAAGAATTCTTCTTTTAGCAGAAACACACTATAAACAACAACTAGGGACCTTCAAAAGGAAGACTGTAACTATTGAAACAAATTTTGGACTTCCCTGGTGGCACAGTGGTTAAGAATCCGCCTGCTAATGCAGGAGACATGGGTTCGAGCCCTGATCCGGGAAGATCCCACATGCCACGGAGCAACTAAACCCGTGTGCCACAACTACTGAGCCCACGTGCTGCAACTACTGAAGCCCGTGCTCCGCAACGAGAAGCCATCACAATAAGAAGCCCACGCACTGCAACCAAGAGTAGCCCCCACTCCCGCAACTAGAGAAAGCCCGCACACGGCAACGAAGACCCACCACAGCCAAAAAGTTAATAAATTTATTTAAAAAAATTAAAACTCAATAAATGTGCTGAGTAACACAAAAGACATAACTGAAGGATGAACACTTAGCTAGAATATACAACTAAGGATCCTCCTAGAACACAGCTCAAAAAGGTCAAATAAAAGGTGAATATGGAGGGACTTCCCTGGCGGGCCAGTGGTTAGGACTCTGCACTTCCACTGCTGGGTCCGGCCACAAAAAAAAAAAAAAAAAAAAAAGAACAACAACAAAAAGGTGAATATGGGAAAAAAAAAAGATTCAAAAGTTTCAACATCCACCTAATAGGAATTCCAAAAAGAGAGAACAGAGAGAAGAAATACTGATAGAAATAACAGAAAAAAAGATTTCCAGGAAAGATAAAAATCCTCAACAAAAATCCAGCAGCTCACAGATATAGAGAACTAGTGGTTACCAGTGGGGACAGGGAAGGGGGGAGGGGCAATAGAGGGGTATGGGATTAAGAGGCACAAACTATTAGGTAGGTATAAAATAAGCTACAAGGATATATTGTACAACAGCGGTCCCCAACCTTTCTGGCACCAGCGACCGGTTTCATGAAAGACAATTTTTCCACAGACTGGGCAGGGGGATGGTTTGGGGATGATTCAAGTACATCACATTTATTGTGCACTTTATTTCTATAATTATTTCATTGTAATATGTAATGAAATAATTATACAACTCACCATAATGCAGAATCAGCGGGAGCCCTGAGCTTGTTTTCACTTGCCACTCACTGATAGGGTTTTGATATGAGTCTGCAAGCAATTGATTTATTATGGTCTCTGTGCCGTCAGACCTCTCTGCTAACGATAATCTGTATTTGCAGCCGCTCCCCAGAATTAACATCACTGCCTCAGCTCCACCTCAGATCATCAGGCGTTAGATTCCCATAAGGAGCTTGCAACCTAGATCCCTCGCATGCGCAGTTCACAGTAGGTTTCGCGCTCCTATGAGAATCTAATGCGCCACTGATCTGACAGAAGGCGGAGCTCGGGCGGTAATGAGAGCAATGGGGAGCGGCTGTAAATACAGATGAAGCCTCGCTTGCTTGCCAGCCGCTCACCTCCTGCTGTGTGGCCTGGTTCCTAACAGGCCACGGACCAGTACTGGTTTGTGGCCCAGGGGTTGGGGATGCCTGTTGTACAACTCATGAAGTATAGCCAATACTTTACAGTAACTATAAACGGAGTATAATCTTTAAACATTGTAAAGCACTACATTATACACCTGAAACTTATATAATATTGTAAATCAACTATGCCTCAATAAAAACAAATGAATAAATAAAAAGCTTCTCCACCTCTTTCTTATTGATAGACAATATTACCAACCCCCAGCTCTCCAAAGACTCAACTCCAATGCCACAAAACTGGAAGCCCTGCTCAATGGCTGAGTGACATCTGCATGTTTTCAGAATGTTTGCTGAAGGGAATTCAAATCCTGGTATACTGGTTAATGCTTCCTTTGCAAACTTGATCTTTGCCTTCACTTTTATCACCCAGTGTTCTGTGTGTTCCCTTAGGGCCAGTTATGGTCGTGTTCCATGGTCTACAAAACTTATCCATGCACGGAGCCGTCTTTGAAATCAAAGGCATGCCATGCTCAAATCTACTCTAAACGCTGCGTGAGTTTCTGATCCAAACTTTTGATCCGCCATTTGTTTTCTATTCCCTCTCTCCTAGGATCCTGGTCCAGATGGCACTTTTCATTGATGCTATGCCCCATTCCTGTCACAGAACAACAAAAGTTTAATTTCCAAATATGGAAGCAATGTTTCAGGGTTGATGCCATTCTACTATGTAAGGTAATATACTTCTCGAAATATTTTTAAGATTTGGATATCTGTTACCACAACTGATCCCTCTTCAAGTTTGTGTATGTTGACTAGACTATAAATATTTTAGCAATGGATTCACTCATGTTTTAAAAACACTATGCACTTACAAAAACACAAGGCTCATTATCCGTAGAATATTTCATGTAGCTTAGGCAAAATACTTTTACATGCAGTAAGGCAATACAAAAAGGTTAACAGATGGGATATATTTGCATTAGAATCTTACTCATAGAAGTGAGGAGGTGAAACCTTTTGTTCTTAGGAAGTTACCTGGCAAAGAACTTAGCAAATAGATTTAGAAATTATAATGATGAGAATCCAATAGCAGAATAGGAGGCAATTCTCATTTAAGTGTCCCCATGCAGTCTCATTTCTATTTTTTTCATGCAGTCTCATTTACATGGGGCGTGGCGGGGGGGGGCGGGGAGGGAGAAAGAGAGAGGTCGGTCTAGTAGTAAAAGTTGTGAATGGTAATAAGTGACGCGATATGTAACTAACCATATTTCCAATTAACAAAATAATCTGTATAATCAATTATTGAAAGGAACTGTACAAGACACCTGAAGAGATACAAAGAATAGTCCATTTCCTTAAAGAGATAACTCCTCTGCTTAAAAGAATTCAACAGTTTCCTCTGCCAGGGTTCAATGGGCCTCTGTGACCAGGACCCTAAGCATGCCTCCTTACACCCCATAATCCAGGAATACTAAACTACCTTAGTATTCTGTTATCTCACTTTTTCTTATCTATGTACATGCTGTTCAAAAGCCTGTCTACCCACCCAGTAAGTATTAGTCATCCTTCAAAATCTGACTCAGCTCCTCTTCTGTAAGAGAATTTGCAAGAGATACCACCCGTTGGTGCCACAAATGTGCCTTCAACAAGCCATGCCCTCTTTTGCTAACAATGATTCTCCATTTGAAAGGCAACTTCTGGCTTACTCCCAATCCCTGGTAGAGAGTGAAAGCCAGACCATGGGGCATCAAATGACATTGCAATTTGAACTATCATGAATTGGGTGTTTATCTGATCCACCAAATCACAAAACTGACTGTTCAAAGCAGCATTCCATTATACACTAGAGACTGTACAATACAGATCAGACTCAGCATGTCTGGAAGGGACATCTCTCCCCCAATCCACCTAGGGGGTCATTGGGAGTTTCTTCTAATTAGTTAAAAGAGGAAGAAAATGCTTGGTCCTGGTAACAGACACATCTGCATTGTATGCCTTTCAGGCCATCCCTGAAAGATAGTGGTTAGTATCAGCCCTCCCCACAAGCAGAACTTTGGGTTATCTGCTTCACGAGAAGGGAAAAGCCACTGAGATCTAGATCTACACTGACTCATGGGCAGGGGCTAATAGTGTGGCTGGCTGGTCAGACTCGAAAATAAAATTGGGAAATTGGTGGTGAGGGTGAGTCAGGGAGAGATATGTGGATGGACTCTTAGAATGGACGTGAAGTATGAAGATATTCACCAGAAGGATCACTTTGAAGGAGTGATCCTGTCTGCTCAATCAGGTAGACGAAATGACCTATTCAATTTCTAACAGTAGACTCTTTCCTTAGCATCTTCAGTGTTTGTTCAATGGGCCCATGTAAAAAATGGCCACAGTGGGCTTCCCTGGTGGCGCAGTGGTTGAGAGTCCGCCTGCCGATGCAGGGGACACATGTTCGTGCCCCGGTCCGGGAAGATCCCACATGCCACAGAGCGGCTGGGCCCATGAGCCATGGCCGCTGGGCCTAGGCGTCAGGAGCCTGCGCTCCGCAACGGGAGAAGCCACAACAGTGAGAGGCCCGCGTACTGCAAAAAAAAAAAATGGCCACGGTAACAGGGATAAAGGCTAGGCATGGGCTCACCAAAGCTCATCCAGCTACCACCTCTCCTGAGTGTCCAACTTGCCAACAGTAGAAGCCAACACCAAACCCCTGATATAAATTGATTTTCCCAGACGTCCAACCCGTCACCTGGAGTTACATTGGTTTTCTTCCATGATGGAAGGAGTGAAAATTTGTCCTCACATGTTAGACTCATATTCTGGGTACAGATTCGTCTTCGCTGCCTGAAGTGCTTTTTCCAGCACCTCCATATGGACTTACAGAATACTTTAATCATTGCCATTAGTGTTCCACACACATGCTCCATTCAGAGGAAATATTTCAAGGCAAAGGAAGAATAGCAATGACCTTGCATATATATAATTGATTGGTCTTTTCATCCAAAGGTAACTGGCTTGATAAAATGATAGAATGGCCTGTTTAAAGATCATCTACGGCACCAGCTGGGAGACCACTGGCAGACACTGTGAAGTTGGTGCGCTATCCTACAGGACGCAGTATATGCCCTAAACCAGTTTCCATTAGGTGGTTCTATGTCCTCCGGAGCCAGAATTCATGGGTCCAGGAACCAAAGGGAGAAGGTAAAAGCACTGCCTCTATTATATCTAGTGAATTTTTTCACCTTCCCTGCAACTCAAAGAAATTTTGGGTCCTGTCAACGTGACTTTGAGCTCAGTGGATTTAGACATCTTAGTGCCCAAGGGAAACACAGTCACCGTTCTGATGAATTCTGAGCTTTTTGAAATTCTCATGCTGTGGAGTCAACAGATAGAGGAATAAGTTTGCTCTAGCGGCCAGGGTGGTTGATCCCAATCACCAGGAGGCAATGGAATTGCTGCTACATAATGGAGGTATGAAGGACTGTGTTTGAAACACAGAGACCCACTAGAGCACCTCATAGTACTCTCTTGCCCAACAGCCCTGGTCAATGGAAAATTGCAGCGACTCAATTAAGACAGATATCCAAGGATGCATATCCCATGGGAATGAAGGTTTGGACCACCTCACTAAGTAAAGCACTCTATCCGGGTGAGAAGCTAGCAGAGGAAGCATGGATTGGCTGCTGAACAAAGGCAACAATTGTTACCAGTTAAGTCTGGGAACAGTGGTTACCGGCAGCAATACTTCATATTCTTTTTCCCCTTCCTCCCCCATATCCTCATGATTTTATGTGAAGAATGCTGGTGATTGCTAACATGTTCAGCTGGGAGTACAGCCAGTTTGATGACATCATTATCAATGAGTAACTGATGGGACTATCGGTGGGACACTGTGTTGGGACACGAACACTTACCTGAGGGAAGGACAAGAGTGGATCTGGAAAGGGGAGAGGAGTGAACTGTGCCTCTCCAGATCTACTCTCCCCTCTCTTCCACCCTGTTCTCTGCTCCCAGAAAGCTGACCTCTAAGGACTATGTCTGTGAACTTCCTTGCCTCCTGACCTCTGATTGAGGAATATCAGAAGATCAGAGGACAGAAGGAGAGTGAGGTGGGGTGGTTATTCCCTCCACCCATTTCCCTAACTGCAGAGCCCCCCAGTCCCAACCTGTATCCCTCCATCTAAGATTTCAGCTCCAGCCAGGGACCCTGGCACTCGCTGGCACACGTGCTCTCTCTCTCTGTAGTTTCCAGTAACTGCTTCCTTCCATCGGCCCTTCCGAAGCCCTGCATAATTAGCTTCTAGACCCTGCACTGTCCCTTCTGAGGGCCCTACACCTGGACCTGTGTTTACCACTTTATTAGATCCTCTTCAGTTTAGTCTATAGATATGCTATCTGCTTGCTGCTGTGACAGTGACACAAGCATCTTTCTCACCCACTAAATTATGAGTTCCTTGAGGGCAGGGTCTTATTCACTATTGTATTCTCCAGAGCTTAACCAGTGCCCGGTTTATAAGAGGTGCTCACTAAACATTTGTTGACTGAATGAATGATAAAATGCAAATATCCGTAATACAAGACAGACTATACATAGCATAAGAACAGGCCACCATACACAGCAAAGAAAGACAAGCGGGGCTGAGATCCAGTCTACACAGAGCTGGCACACAGCTGCCTCAGCCTGATCCACAGGAAGGGCTATCTTTATGGAATTAGTCCAACCAGGGAGGTACCTTTTGATAATATGCACAAAGAAGTGGTATGTCCCAGCAGGTAGTCTTGCATAAGAAAAAGATTTCACCTAAGCAGTTTGGGTAGTAAGAGAAAAGGTTCATAACAGCTTGGGGACAGTAAAGAAAGATTTCAACTAGGGGGACATCTCATGATTACATTTACCATGAGATAAATGCATTGCCATTCAGTTGTTTATTTATATGATATTTACAATGTTTTAATGTACTACAAGGATGAGACAGGGTATTTTTAGCCAAGGCTAGCTAACCTCAGACAAATCATGATAGGATTTTTTTTTAACTCTAGTCCAATTAGTTGAGGGCTAATTTAGTAGTGGGAGATGCTTCCAAATACTTAACCCCTGATTCAGCTGTATAAGCAGTGGTGACAAATGAGGCTGAACAAATTTCTCATACATTCTGATTTGGTCACAGGTGTACAGACAAGGATGTATACAGAGCTTGAATTCTCTCCGCAAAGAAGAAAAAAGAAACCGAGTCCAAGACCTATAAATATTTTTTTTCAGGTTGCTAAGCCAATTATCTAAATACTGTGAGATGAATAACTGAATACATCAATAACAATGCTATGCTTCAACCCTATCCAATAACCTTAAATAACAGTGCAGAGAAATAAAGCCAAAGGCTTAACTCAATCGCTACCCATAAGGCAGATCAGGGACTAACTCCACTGAAACACTTTGCTTTATTTGGTATATCTAGATTCAATTCAAATAGTTGGTTAGGAAATACTGAATCCGACTTTGCAATGATAAATTAAACAAAATCTCTGTGATAGACTAAAGTGCTCTAGTATTAGCATTTGTGAGACTCTCGGGTACTTAGTAAAAATTATAGGGTTTGGGGTTCAGTGAAAGGAGAATTGGCGAGCCTTCACCTTCATGAAAAAGAAGTTATTTTAAGATTTCCATGGCAAAAGTGGATTACTCAACAGAGAACTCACACATTTGAATGGTTATATCTGACCAGTCCTACTGGCAAACAAATAAGACAGGTTTTGTTACTCTGCTACCCTGGGTTAATTTAAACCACACCTGTTTAGAAGGGTGTCTAGGGAATTTCTACAAGTTTTGACCTGCATCTCCTCATTTAGAGTTAACGAGAATGTGCTTCTATATCATATTTATGTCTCGGGTTTCAAAACCCTCCGCAGGGAGTAAAGCAAGTTTGCCATTCTGTGTGTCACTCTGTGGAGTAAATGTCTCATTTTCCCTTCTCTTTGACCGTTTTTTGCCCCTTGTATAATGGAAACAACATTGTTTTAAGTCAGGCTGTTTGATTCAAATTCTAACATTCCCTTGTTTTTAACTGTCCGGATGCTAAGATGCTGTTTCCCCCTTTATAAAATTGGACTAAGAATAACTGTCTCACAGGGTTGTTATCAAGTACATCAAAAATGCATAGAAAGTATTTCAGTACCAGGTATTCAATAAGCGGGAGCTGCATCATTATCCCTATTATGATTACAATTCCACCATCAGGACTTCTATGATACCAATTTGATTTCAAGAGCCTGCAGTGCTTAGGAAAGAAATTATTCAAAATTATTCAGGAAAGCACGGTGAATCACTAGTAAGTCAGCTGTATTTCATTCAATGACATGTACCTAATGATGGTAAGGTAGGCTTCTCCGAGCCTTTCTACCACATAAAACATATGTATCACAAAATAGGATTGTTTTTGAACTGCAGTCAGAGAACCAGTGGAGGTGAAAATTTAGGTAAGGTCTGCAAAGCCTAAGTCACTCCCAGAGCACTCAGAATTCATAAATGAGTTTCTCATTTGTCAATGTTGGTCCAGATTTCAGTATCCTCTGTGAGCAATTAACAGCTTTTGCTATTGCCTAAAATATAAAATCTCCATGAAATGATTTTTGCCGTTTTTGTTTGCTATAATTGTTGCCTTTGTTCATTTAGACATCATCCATATCTCTTCAGTCCAATAAATAAATAAAATGTCCAAATCGCGTGAAACAGCTGTCCGTACACATCTTGGATAAACAGTATGATAACAGAGGTGCTTTAAGGGGCCTGCCCAGTAAAACCGTAAATCCCCAAATTCCAGCCATAATATAATATCAGTGTTGAAATTTTTCACATAAGGAATTAGAAAAACTTTTACCACGTGATTAATACATCACATTGTTTAATATCTACCTTTCTTCTTCCCTGACCCTTTCTGAGAACACACCTAACGACAAATAATTTGCCCCATTCTTTCAAAATGTCAAATGTCTTTTTTCTTTATTGGAATGATTTGATCAAAGGGAAGTGGCTTGGAAAAGCATTAGGAGTGTCAGCTTTTATAATAAACCATGTGGGTGGAGGGTTTTGTTGGGTTGATTTTTTTTTTTTTTTTTTTTTTTTGGCTATAGAAAAAAAGTCTTTCTGAAAAAA